>NT_176996.1:186547-256866 GCF_000188095.3 Bombus impatiens
CCCCCCCCATCTCTCGCTCTCTTACCATTTCGTTCTCTCGTGTTCCCGTCTCTTTTCATTCGTCTCTCTTGCCTTCACTGCCTTCCTGTTTCCCTCTTTGCGATGTCACTTCAACATTCTTTTTCAAGGGACGATGGCTCGATATTAGGAAATACCTTCTGCCAATTCTCTGTTACATAAGGTGAGTGTGTTCCTATAAAAACCATGGCTTTCCCTAGCACGCTCTTCTGAATTGGTTTTAGATTAAGAATTTTTATACCTTCAGGTAAGAGGGTCGCAAGGACGATGGTATTCGAAGCTCTCCGATTATTTGCTTACGTGGAATATCTATGGTCGGTACTATCTCCTGATTGAAAACAATACTTGCACGAATTCATATTCGTCGCCGGAATAAAATCCATAGAAATAGCAAAATATACATCAAAATAAAAACTCTATGCAAAAATAATCCATCTATGTAATGACAGACTCTTAATCTTATCATTTGTTTGAAACTATAAAATATTGTTATTCGCATTTTTATCGTTGTCTGATATTAAGTTTTAATTCTCGTTCAAAGTTAAATTACAGTAAATTAAACAATTTTATAAATTTAAGTTATCAGAGGACATGCGACGAGAAATGTTTCGTAATTTCTAAATGCGTAAATATAGAAATATTTTTAACTCGATAATGTTTCGGTAGATTTGGTAATCGAAAATACACAGTAAGACAGGATACTCGCTTTACCTATCTCTTAGGTCATTGCAAATTAATTAAAATGGTAATCTTTGAAATACAATCTTACAAATGAATTTTTAATATCGTTCTATCCGACAAAATATTAAAATACGATATACGTATAACGTTATACAACATAAAATTATTATAGTATCGATAAAAAACTTGCTTAGATCCTAGCATTATACAAATTTCATTATAAAATACAAAAAAATCTCTTTTTTATAATTATGTCCTTATTTCACCAGATTGGCGATGTACTAGCCAAACAGACGAATAATCCAATACCTTCTCAACGTTTCAAACATTGATAATAAAACGAAATGATTCTTCAGCCCTTTGGTGTCTGCATATCTGATACGTTACTACTGAAAAGGACATTTTGTTTGCCGGAGTTGCAAGATAATCCTGAAAAATAATCAATTCATAAACGTCGATAATGGTATATGCACAAAGTGCATATCCGTCACTGTATTCCTCATGGATTGCAACAAGGAAAATATAGTAAAAATGCAAGCAAATTGATTTGTCACTTTCTCAGCGAAGGTATTGCATCATACGATATGTGTGCATTTTAGTTCAAAGTGGCGACTGCAGTTTGATCGACAAGCCGCGCTTTGGAGGAAATACTGGTTGAGAATTCAGCCAAACGCAAAAACAGTTTGCGAAGCAGTTAGGTGTAACACGACAAACCATTTCAGATCGTCTACGCGACATGAAAAAGATTTCGAGAGAAGAGAGTTGGGTTTCCTGTGAAATTGCCAGACCACGCGTTTCTTCCGATACAAAACACATCATAATGAGCCTCAAACTGTCATTTTTCTCGCTCGATACATTTTGTTGTCGGATACGTGCTTTCGTATATTCGTAAGCGTGAAAATACACGGCATCCTTTCCAAGCGGAATTGATCAATCGTCTGAAAGATGGCTTAAAGTTGTAGAAAACGAAAAAGAAATTTTGAATTATTTTGGTTCGCTAATCCGTCTGGCGCCAAGCAGTTACAGGGAAGAAAGGAGAAATGTTTGTTGATAAGTACACGTATGAGAAACGATACGCGTTCTAAAATCTAAGGTTTGGAAAGAGGTGAGTAGAGAAAGGAAAGAACGTAGAAGGGGTTCGGAATGCTATATGGATACATGGCTTCGTATAAGATAAAGGATGACTCGAGTTCGCCTCGGGCAAGCTCCAGCTCGTCTATCGGCCGGCAATATCAGCGAGAATTGAAATAGTCGTGATATTTCTTTGAGAGGCGAAAACGAAACAGCCGTGACGGCGCGCGACTTGCCGGAATAAGAAATAATAAAAAGCGAGAAATAGATTTTTGTGGGATACAGGCAATGCCTCGGGAAAAATGGAAGCGTTAGCTCGGTCGTCCTTTACAATCAGATTTCTTAGCGGGCCGCTCCATCAGCGAGCCGATACTCCAACTCCTTTGTCGTTATCGGCCGACGCCACGCTATTGGCCCGACAATCACCAGAAAGAAACAAAAGAAAGGAAAGGCACAGACGAAGGAAGCAACGAATACTCGATTGAATCGCCGTGCACCAAAGATATTACGTGTACGATAAAAGGTATTATTTTTAGAGAAATACTACATATATACGACACAAATTATTTTCAAATTGTTTTCCCTCTTCTCTCATCTTCTCGATATCGATAACCGACAAATATATTTAACCTACGGCGACAGAAATATTTCAAAATAACGTACACCGCTCAAATAAATTGAACAATTTACAATTAATTTATCCATGTAGCACTCTCCAAATGTTTATTCCATATTGAGAAAAATATTTTTTATTAATATTCCGATAAATATAAATACAAGCGTATTGGCATTTAGTTTAAAAAATCGCGCTCTGCTGCATACACATGTATGTACATTTTTGTTTTAAATAAATATACGCTATTCTTAAATGCGAACATATAGGGTGGTCCTGGTCTAACTGGTGGCACAATTAGGTACGATTCTGCAATAATAAACGATAATAAATACAATGTAAAGTTGCAAATATCTACAACTATAACTTGTAAGTACATTCGCGATTAAACAAATGGAACAAAAGAGCACAAAAATTTTAGGTTCCACCAAATTTCCAGATATTCCAAAGTAATTAAATAATTTCCGTTCGTTGGGGATTAAATTTCTCGTGGCTGAAATTTGATTTACTATTTATTTCTTTAAATCGCGATACAACCTAGCACTTTTGATATTTAACTGATACTGACGCGTTCTATCGGATACTAAGATGTTGTTCGTTCGGCCGATTGTTGTTATAATGAAATATACAGGGCGATTGGTAACTGGTGATACAACTGAAAAGGGGGTGATTCTACGCAAAAAAAAGTCGAAAATATAGAATAAAAATTTTTCGTTGGAGGCTTTGTTTTCGAGAAAATCGACTTTGAATTTTCGCTCGGTACGCGCGCACTTTATCACGTCTCGTTATAACGGATCTCACTGTAGATCGTTGTCTCGATGGAAAAATTAAAAAAAAAATTTTTTTTATTCTATATTTTCGACTTCTTTTTTCGCGTAGAATCACCCCCTTTCCGCTTGTACCGCCAGTTACCAAACACCCTGTATATAAAATCGCGTATCATATGATTTTGAGAAGGCAGGTATTTTAAACCTGCTACTATCTTCCATTCAATTACACGCTTCAAATCTTGGAAACAAAACTAAGCCTTACGTGTAAAATTCGTTTTTCCAATTTTATTTCCTTGTTAAAGGATCAAGAAAATGTAGTAATATATTATGTCTTTTATTCTAAAAAATCTTTTATTCTATCAAAGTCATTTAATGATAATAGTGACTTTTGCAAACAAACCTTTGGCATTCGTGACATTTTTGCAAACTCTTATTCTTTCCTCAACTTACGTACGTGGCAACTATCACTTTTTTCGTACACTGTGACATTTTCAGCCAATGTTAAAGGCTCCGATGTATTTATAACTCTGTGTGTGTGTTCATTCGTAACGTTCGCTCGAGACATTGCATTTATCATTCGCGCAACTAATATTAGGTGACTGATTGAAATAGCGGAGTAGCTCCGGAAAGATGAACTATTCACAAAAAAACGTGCAAACGTGCTATCGGAACGATGTCGCGAAACATCGAAAATTCGTGGCGCGATCGTTGGAACAAGGAAACGGAAGCACGAAATGGTTCAATCTCGAGACGATTCCTAACAATGAAATACGAATGATGACGATCAACGAATTTGATGTTCTCGGTACGATTCTAAATTCTCTTCGAAACGATGACAGGTGTTTACTGTTCAATAAACCAAGCGATTCTGAATTCTGTGCAAAACGGCGAGAAAAGCGCTCTGTTCGAAAGATGCAGCGATTCTGATCTGCTCGACTCGATAGATAGTTTGGCAAAGCACAGGCGAGAATTCGAAAATATGTATGCTGAGTGGCTGGTCATCGAGCGCAAGAAAGGCCCAATCAGAGTGCTCGTTAGACATCGTTCCATGTACTTCCGTGTACCCGAAGCCGTTCTTGGCGTGCAGCGAGAGAGAGAGAGAGAGAGAGAGAGAGAGAGAAAGATCTGGACGAACGAGGCTTCGAGCAATTGGATAGGGATCGTGGAAATTCTTACAAGCTATCGTTACAAGTATCGTAACAATAGTTAAATTAGCCTTCGTAAGTAACCACGTTTGTGGCACGCTCGATTACCGAGAGCAGGATGATAGATCATAGAAGATTGAAGCAGAACGAAAAATTCGTCAAAACAAATTTTTTAATTATTCGATCGATATAAAGATCCAGACATCGGAGCGCACCGAGTGACGCATTAACGAATATGGGCTTCTTCGATCTCTTACATCTCAGGACCTAATAGCCGGCTCAACTTCCAAATTTCCCGTGATCGATGTCTCGCCATAAGCTACCATTCGGTACGAAATTCAGTTCCAAAATTGAGCGACGAAGAATGGACGAAAAAATGTTCGCCCGCTCTTTCTCCAAAGTGTATCAAATCGGATGGAGCTTTCCAACTATTCCAGCATTATTTTACTTTGTAAAACGCGCGAACAAGTATTCATCTACGTGCTAAGTTGATGTTACGTTGCTAAAGTACAACGGGACTTAGTGAACTGACACAGTTGCAAAGAGACATCAATATTCGACAAGTTTAATACTACTGTCAGAACATTGCCTGACCCCGGGGGGATCCTGCGGTCTAACACAGGAACTCCTCTCATGGATTCTAACTTTTGTTCTAGATGACGAACATACGTAAAAGCTAGTATGTCAGCTACTCGACAATTAGGACTGCAAGGACCGATTGCGTATAACGTATTACAGGTAATCAGAAGTACAGAGTATTACGATGAATATTGTACGTATCGAAAATTCGCTGGAAGCGATTAATCGTTAGTTTCCATTTTAAAAGAATCGTGCAACGTCTTTCATAGATATGCGACTCTATTAGAATTTATGTATAATTCTAGGAATAATAATAACAATAACAAGCCAAGGGTTCACGGGTAAAATAAGCTGTGTTAATTTTAACGAATCTCGAATTTTTTAACGAGCTTAACATTGTTTCGCATGTTCCTGTTCGTGCTCTTCGTCATTGGCTGTGTCGTATTAATTTGGACGAAAATTTTTCTATTTTATAGTAGTTTTAAGATATTAAAGTGTGCAAGATACTTTTCGTTTTTTACAGGTTAATATGTTGCACAATGCCGTGAATAATTATAAACTCAACTCTATTTTTATCAAAGCAAAAATTGACAAGATCTTTTATATAATTGTATATCGTAATATAAAAGAAAACTGAGGATACGACAAACAAAAATTTGATCCCCTTCAAGTCCAGAAACAATTAAATTTTCTCTTGAAATTGGTTTTTTGGCTGTGAACAAAATATAAACTCGATATCGCTACCTTTTCATTCAATATTTCTATAAATCATCTGTACGGCACACTATCCACAGATTTGTTTAAAGTTTCGTCGTAAATATTCACCTACGCCTATTTTATTCTTTTTTTGGTTAAACGATATTTTCTATAGGCGGCTTCTTGCGATCGTAAACTTTTCTTGCTGAAATTTCCTACAGATTCTCGATCGGGTTCGGATCAAGACTCGATACTGGCCATGGTAATAATTCTATTCCAAAATATTGAAACCACTTTTCCGTAGTGGCGGCTGTATAAATAGAAGCAAAGTCTTGACGAAAAACCGTCATTTTGTCTCCCATTCAGTTATGAAAGGCAATAATTCACCATATAACACCTCTTGATATTCTGTAGCGTTCAATTTACTCTTTACAAAAATATTTCCACTTTACATATTCAGGCACGAATAGTGATTTCTTGGAAATTTCGAAGAATTAATGTAGGACATATGCTTGAGTTTATAATTATTAGGTAAAAGTAGAAAATTACCTAGAATAAAATATTTTGTTTCGATATAATATCACTGACAAAATACAAAGTTGCGACATTAATCTAAAGTTGTACGTACTTTTTATTCGAGGAATTAGTATATTTTCCAAGTCTGCGTATATAATATATGGTTATAGAGGTTATCAAAGACGACAAAACATGATTTTTGTCTCGTTTCGCTCGAAGCAGAATTACAACTGGAGCCGATTCTTGAAATCATCCTGCACGATATAATTTCATTGTATGGAAACATTTTGTAGCATGATAAAAGTTAGATATAGTAATATAAATCGTATAATTAATGACACGAAAAGGCAGGACCTGTATTAAAAATGATAAATTCCAAATTACCGTAAAATTTTCAGTCAACATAAGAGTTACAATTACAGGAAGTTTACTAAAGTGTACTTGAGAAAAGTGCCTGATAATTAAACGATAACAGCATGATAAATTGAATTGGGGAAGATTAAATTCCAGCGTAAACGGTGATTAAACTCCCTCGTCTCTTGGAAAAAGCAGCCACATTTTTCGCATGTAAATAACCGGTATCTTTCAGAGTACGGTGCGGGGAAGAGAGAGGGCGGGTAGCATCCCCTATCAATTATAGGAACGTGCTGACAGCAGACGTAATGCGTCGTCGATGCAGCCGGTGACTCGGCCCGGAAATAGAAATAGAAGGGCGAACGAGTAGCTAGGTCCGAAATAAAACGCATAAGACTTCAATCAATAGGAGTTTATCGGGCAACGTTTGCTAGCAAGTCCTGTTGGCCAGGCAGAGCGAAACCGATGCACTACTAGGAAGATAGAGCAGGCAGGAGCAGGATGCAACTGCGCGCATTGACTTGTTTACGCTACGCTGAACGGCTATGCAACCGAGTGGAGGACTATAGTCAGTATCACAGAAACTACTACTGAAACGAAAAGAACATATCGTCGAAGCACGCTATGCGCTGTCTGCGAGCCATCGATGCCTTTTCATCCTTTCTTTTGCAGAATATTTTTAAGTCAGACGTTGGAAAGGACAGAACTCTACACGTTGCGCCTCGCACCTTTCAATTTATCCACAACGTGTTGTCCTGCTCTTCCGTACAAATTCTGTTCATGCAGTGCCGAACTACTAAAATTGTTCGGATAACGCAATTTTCGCACAATAGAACAACCACTTTTCTCATATAAAACTTTGTCTCTTCAAATACTGATTGCGATTAATCGACAGATTCTTCAAATATTTATACATCCCATATCCTCTTGGCTGCCAAGTTGCATAATCATGTTCAACATACTTCCCCGTCCGTAAATCGTTGGAAAATTACTCATTTTGAGTAAAATGGTTATTGGAATAGTACAACGCGAATACGATCCTCCGGATAAGCATTTAAAAATGGACTACATCCGTAAGTATCTGTTTGAGAAATTATTTGCGCAAGATTGCCCAAAGTTAAAAAGCAGATATGACGATTATTGGAAGGAAGTTGAAGCCAGTTATCTCTTAAAAAGTTATTAATAAAATCTACCGTTACCACCATAGTGAATTCTTTCCATAATTGTCCGTCCGCGGTAACCTAATTTTCACCACCTGTTTGTAGTTTATAGCTATGCTTACGTTGTGTCACAGATAAACACATATGGATATGGGAAGTATCGATAACGATAGTCTTGTGCGAATATCTGGACAACTAAAAGAGTCCGGCGATTACGTGTATAGGACAAAGCTGATCAAAGTGTTGTCTACGACGTAGTGTGCGTAGTATAAGTGTGTACGTAGAAACGCGGGAAACCGTGAAATGGCGATGAAGATCGGATGACAAATTCGAAGAGTTAATTAGGAAAAAGTCATACAGATAATCGCATCGTGCTTGGGAAATGTAATCTATTATTTATATGAACGCATTCCGATTTATCCGAGACGTTACGTTTACTCAGGATGCCAGTAAACGCGTAGGACAGTCGGTTCCGTTCGCTAGCCTCGCAGTCGCGAAACCGTTGAACCTCACTAGCCCGTGACGCAGCAAGAGAGAAAGAGAGACAGAGGGAGGGCTGGGAGGGAGGGAGAGAGGGAGAGAGAGAGAGAGCATAATTTACGGCAGCCTGGAGTGACTCCGCTATCTCTTCCTAGAAACTGGGGTGACGGATTTCGTCTCTGGATTTCAGAGGACCGCTCCGAGCGTTCGAAGCTTCGCATTTTCTTACACCAAGTCGGTTAAAATAGTGTATAATCGTGACTCGCTTGATAAACTGCAAACAAAAGATAAGAATTCGGTCTGCATCAGAGGTTACTTCACCCGGTCGTCGACCAATACCGACGCGTACATTGCGGCGGACGCGCAATTATAGAAGAATGACAGAATTCGCTATAATAGTTTTTTATTAATAGCTTTTCAAGAAGTAATCAGCTTCTTCAAGAAGAGCGTCCTTGATAATATATGTGAAGGTCGACTTTGTTGGGGCCGAGTCCCCTTTTGTCAATATTTATCAAAAACAATCAACGGAATGCTGCAATTATTTGAAGCGGTGATATTAGCAGGCGGCGTATGAAAAAGATATATGAGATATTTTATTAAGGCTTTGAACATACAATTTGATTTACAAATTCTTCAAATTATAAACAATTGATTAACGCCAATTTTATTTCATAAAGGAGGCCTTTTTCGTGATAATGAAGATTGTTCGTATCCAAATTTTATTAAATGTCCGGTGATTTATGAACAGGGGTGTCAGCAACTGCATAGAGTTACATCCTTTTTGTACTTCGAACCATTGAACCTCTTTTCCGAATGCTATTTCTATAAAATCGTCCTTATTATCGTCTTTACGGCGATGAAATCATTTCATTACATCGGCATATTTAACTGCCGTTGCCGGCATCAGATAATTTCTAATATCACGTTTTTATTTTTTTAATGCCTATGATCATTACTTTTCCAACAAAGTAAACATCGTTAAAAATATATGCTTTGCTTACTTTTCTGTCTGCTTCTCCAGTTGACTAGATAAATCTCGGCACTTATAATCTGATTCAAATATTATTCCATTTCTACCTCGTAATCGTTAAAGAATTGCCTTCCTTGCTCTCGCTAGAAACATCTTCGTCTAAAAGGTCCATCCAAGAGAAATAGGTGTTAGCCGAATGGAAGGTACGTTGCAAGGTTAATGCATTAAGTCTGGCAGGTTTTTATTTTTAGTAATAAGAGTTGAACGATTTCAACTGATCGTAAACGAACTTGTTCTGTTATTACTCGTTCAAACAGCGATATCCATAACGTCATCTACATTACCTTTTAATGTCATATTTTTATCAATGAAACAAACACGGTATCGCGATTTACATCACGTCGTATAAATACATCAAAATAAATCTATAAAAATAGCCTCGTATCCTGCTAACGTCGCAATAAAAATCAGATTGCATGAATTATCAAGAATTGATTGTATTATTGGCAAAATTCATTTTGCAATTTACATATTTTCACGTAAATATAAGTACACGACATTTACATTATTCTTACTACATGTATGTTTGTTTTGTTAGTATGCAATGAAAGAGTTGAAAATTATTTTAATAAAAATAGCACAAAGAGAAATGTAGATATAATCGTATTGTCCATATATATACGTAATATCATATATGGTCCTCTAAGACGCGTGTTTTGTATAATAAAGAGAAATACTTTGATGCAACGAAATATTTTCATGCGTCTTCCCAATTTAGAAACCACCGCATTATATAGGACAATGTAAAAAATGATTTATTAAACTAAAAATCAAAGTGTGAAGCTGTCAAACGATTTCAAAGTCAAAATCGAATTACGTTTGAAACAAACCTGAAAAGTTAGTTGCGAAACTTGAATAACATTATGGTATGTCAGAGAGATTTGCATGAGACGAGAAAGAGTGAATAAAGGACTTTGGGTTTAGCGGTAACTCTACACTGCAAACAAAATAATGCAAAGAGTAGCCCGTTTCAAAACCAATTACGTTTTACAAACAAGACGTCGCAGCTTTATAGATTCTCGAGGGCTGTTATAAAAATAGATAGCGAGTATACGTTATCATAAGGAAATTTTCATAGAAATGTACCTATCAATTTTATATTCCTGGACTTTTCTCTATTTTCCCTATTGACGTTTCCCTATTTTGACTATTCACTAAGTTCCCGTACACCATTTAACTTTTCAGATTAAAGTTCTTCATCGATCACGTTTATCAATTATGTTTATAATTGGACCATGTTACGCAAGAAACTTGCCAAATCTAAAAATGGCAAAAAATTAGTCGAACGCTGCACGGATCGCATAATATTGCGATCTTTGTTTTGCAAGAAATTTTCAACCCGTACAACGACTCTCGCGTTGTAAAATTGTCGAAACTATGAAAGCTGCGCTTTAGGCTTCCCAACCACTTGGCTAAAGATAAGATCAATAAGGATAGAAAAGAAAGAACCATATCTCCTTATGCTCAAGCAAAATGAATTCTCCGATCCTTCTGAAATAATAAATCTAAAGAAAGTTACTCCTGACATTCTAACAATATGGATACTTTTACGGATCTTACACCTAATGGCAAACTTATATCAGATGCAAAAGCAGATTGTTCAAATTTTTATGACAATTCAAATAGTGACAAGAGAACTAAGAATCGTTGAAGATAAAGAACGTCCTGACTTTGATGCGGGTAACACTAAAACTGAAATTGTCTAATGATACTGATTCACGAAAACTATACAAAATTTAATGGTAATTTTTAAATAAAAAGTTTCTCTTTCGACGATAGAATATGATTCTGGTAATCGAATAATCGACTTTTCAATATCACGCTTGAAATATCTCCAATTCCAAATGACCATAATACATTATAAAGCGTAATATGAATCGCATCTGTCTTATCGTTTGATACCTGAACTTATTTCACCATAGCATTAGAATTATCCAACCCAAGTCTGTTACATTACGTTATATTAAAGTATGTCTATGAGAGAACGTAGCGTAATCGTAACGTAAATTAAACTGAAGTTTTGTAAACCTGACAGACAACAAGATAGAGAAGCATTCTAGATGATTTAGTTACATAATCATTTTCATGTTATATTCCCTTGTGTTCTTTCCGTCATTCGCATGTATCGATTTACTTATTTGTTAGCTTTATTTCCATTTAACTAGATCCGGAATTCTGTTTCACTATTTAATACGCCTTGAATATTCAGGCATTACGTACGAGAGAGAAATATAGAAGGTAATTTCTCAAGAGTTAGCTATACGGTCGAAGATAGAAGTCACGCTTTGTAATTGCAACGTGTTTTAAAAAAAGGAGAAAAAATTGTTCTTTGCGTTGCATCGATGAAACGAGCGGAAAGAATGTAAAATATGCGAAAGAAAGGGTGAATTTTCAAGAAGGCTTGTGAAACGCTTCGACGCAATGGTTTCGCGACGAAATGAAGAATACAGAAATTTCCCTGGAGGTGTCGTGCAACGTCGAATTCGTAAAATACCGGTAGGGTTGTTTCGTCGATCGATCGACTGCGTTTCAGCGAACGGACAGAAATTGGAAATAAAACGAGACAGCTTGAACGAGCCGCGAGTAACGGCATTTTGGCAAGCCATGGGACACGATGCTCTACTCCTCCGAAACCAAAGGAACTTTCGATTGATTCCCGAGAACTCGCGAATCCACTCCGGGGAATCGAACCAGCCAACTTTCGCGAGGGATGAATTTTCTCCGCGTAGCTACGAAACGAATTTCGATCCGCGCATTTCGAAAAACCTATCAAGTCGACCTTACTTCAACTGCTACAGAATTTCAACCTTCGCCTTTTTCCGTTTACCAACTCTTTCATATTTTAATGTACAACGTGTCTCGTGAACTTTGTTATTCCAAAGAGAACTTTGTTACCTCAAGTATCTTTGTTACTCCAAATACGCCAAAAAGTTTACTACCGAAAGCTGTAAGATTTAAGCCTTTAACAACGAGTATATTTTGGAAAGTCGTGAATTTTGAAAAAGAATATTGAATTTTGAATTCGCGAAAAAAGAAACAAAAATGTTTTTAGTTTTACACTTATTTATCACACTTATTTATTACACTTACTGTTATCGTCTATTTAATGAAGATGCTGTCCAAAATGCTGGAGCTCTTGCAGTAATGCAAGCGTTACATCTAACAATGACCGCCCTAATTGCAGCCAGACATTACCCTGCTGATACTTGATGCACTACAGCTACGATTCGCTCTCATCTTCATTAAGTAGATGATAACACGAATAAGTAATTGCAGACAAATAAGTGAAAAAACCTAAATTTGAGATTTCCTCGTTTTTGCTCCATTTTGGAGAAAATCGTGGAAGGGGAAAGAAAAATGTCTTTGTTTTTACACTTATTTATTCGCGTTACCGTCTATTTAATGAAGATACTGTTCAAAACGCTGGCCTCTTGCAGCGATGCAAGCGTTACATCTAACAATGACCGCTCTAATTGTAGCCAGACGTTGCTCCGTTGATATTTGATGCAGTACAGCTGCAACCCTATCTCATCTTCATTAACTAGATAATAACATGAATAAATATGTGAATAAATAAAATGAAGAAAAATGAGCAAATCTCTAAAAGACTTTGTTTCTTGGTTTATCGGCCCTCTACACGTTCTTTGGCATGTAAATTGGAAACACCCAGCACAGGGCAATTTTGTTCTTTTAAATGGGACGTTCAATTCTTTATGCTTGATTTCGACGCAATAGCGAATTCTGAGTGTAAAGGCACTGCGATACGTTTATCCTGAAACTAGTTATGCCCACGGAACCGCCCTCGTGGTCTACGTTCTTTTTTTTTTTTTTTTTTTATTTGGTAGAATTTTTACAATCAATTCTCATTGAGAATTATAAGTAAATTGTTTTGGCGTGGTACTGTAACTTGGATTATAAGTGTTTATAGTATGTTTGATTCTAGTTAAATCTAATGCTTAAATCTAAAGGGTAATGTCTTTTTAGTCTGCGGATCTGATCCGTCGTGTCAAGTAATTGGGTAACTAACAGGTTTTGGTGGTTGTTAACTCTTATATTATATCTGTTGCTGAATTTGGATATTTCTTCTTTAACTGTGGGTATCTTAAGATCGCGATGTATTGTTTCGTTGATAACAATACATTGTTTTTGATTGTTTTTGATTGGAATCGTTGGAGAATCTCTATGTTGAAATTACTCGCTGTTCCCCATAGTTGAATCCCATAGGTCTAAACAGGTTTTAATATGGCTTTATATAGCATTATTTTACTCTACACGTTTTATTTAGGGCGTCTGCCAATGAGCGAGTAGAATTTTTTTAGTTTGCAATTGGGGCATTATTTATGGTTACCTGTAGGCAGGATTGTTTTCGCAGCGTGAAAGTTATACGACTGGAAATTTAATTCTAAAATTAAATTGTACGTTATTGGCATTATGATTTTCAGTTGAGGACAACGTTTAATATAGTCGATAACGCCGACTATTTTCAAGTTTTCACGTAGATATTTCTAGAGTGATAAAATACGGGATATTTTGGGACTGTACGTACTCGTTCTATTATATTAAAGATACCACGATAAGAGCTGTTGCGAACCCACAAAGTATTAGCAAAATATTAGCTATGAGAGAAGCATATTCTCGCGATAATAAAATGCTTATGTATATGAACTACGTTGGCGCCAGTTTTTGTCCCCGTACCTATACAAGACAATATCAGAGTCTTTCTTACATATAGATTTACAGGTTTCCTCAATAAACATATATGCGGACATTTTTATAGAATTATTCAAGAGATACACATCTCTCATACATACTTTAGTTGTATCTGCGTTTCCAGTTTTTTCCCCTATATTGTGTTCACTGGCCTGCTCCGTAAAAACCAATTTTAAGCAAACATAGACTAAAACCTGACCAGAATGTACCTACGTAGAGAAGAAAACCGCACGAGAATCTACTCATTGATTCTCGAGTTATAAGCTAACAAACAGACAGACAGAGAGACATTGCGTTTTGTACGACGTAGAGACTTACTATTTCTAAGAAATTTGAATTCGAAGGAAACATGTTCAAAGCGTCGACCATGTTCACCGATATAACGTTGTAATATTCGAACCGTTTCGTACCTTACTTCTCGTATCGTCGCAGAGTCTATTATAGAATCATGCGCCAATAATCCGTTGCATCATATGTTGCGAAGTTGGTATATCGCGATATACAATATTTTTCAGTATTCCCTAGAAGAAAAAATCTAGTGGTGTCAAGTCTGGTGATGTAGTTGGCCAGGAAGCCATCGATTTTGTCGATCCACATGGTCGACACTTCGAACATGTTTCATAACGAAAGTAATGGAACGAACAAAGTCAAATATCTCAGAAACGGTAAGTTTTAGAATAAATATACCTTGGTGCTTTTATACTTTTTATATTGTTGTTATATCGAAATCAGGTATAAACAATTGTACGCATCCACCTGTCAAGAAGCCAACACGATCATATTACATATTTCTTTAAATTCTACAACTTTCATTCGTAATGTTTTCGCATATTGTTTGAAATAATAAAGATATTACAGATGCACAGAGTTTGCGTGACACACTGTACAACCCTCCCTAAACATCGAACGATTTTTCCATTTATTTTTTAATAATACGAGCTCGGTCTAGTAGAGAAATTTTATTGTAATTTTCAGTCGCTGCCATGATAATCTAGTTTAGATTTAATTTATTAATTTGGATTTAATCTATTTTAGAATTAATTTCTAAGAAATTAAATATCGAGACAGTAAAAAAATATCTGACAACCATTTATTTACATTGAATAGGAAAATTGATTTAAGGAATAACCGAAACGATTTGAAATCTATTTTGTTTCCAACTGACTTTTGTCAATTTATACAGTATAACTGCTACTTTTTTTTACATATTTTAATATAATATTATAATTTGCACAACTCATTAACTTTTCTATATTCTGTTTTTGATTCTTCTCAACTACTCTTCTTCCAAATTTTTCGAACCAAAAGAACAAAGAATTAAAGTAGTTGATTTGTAAAATATAATCTGTTGATTCAATCAATGCACAAAGCGATTCCATATTTAAAATCATTTCCACACTGTTCCTTAATTAATGAAGGGCATTTTCATTTCCTATAAATATGTTACGCTCAAGATTACAGAACATATTCGTGCATTCTATGAATATTTGTGCAACGACAGAAAAGTCTTAAATGGTTCCCATGCTGTGAAGCAAATAAAAAAACAAGATCATCGCAATCGGTTAATAGCAATATTCGTTATACATATATCATTGTCTTTTTAATTCCACAGCTGAAAGATTATATTCATTTTATATTTTTTTTCTTTTCGAAAACACTGATAAATTGTTTTGCGAAAATATATATCATACAAACATAACATTGCAAAGATGATAAATTTTTTGTATAAAATGATTGCTTCTCTACGTTTTTTGGTTAAAATTTTTATAAAACCCTTGTATTCCTCAAATATTCCTTTATCTCGTTTCGTTAAAAAATTAACGTCACATAATGGGGAAAAATGTGAAAACTTCGGTTTTATTTTCGTCCCCCGCCTACTCAATGTGGTCCTATTTTTGTATATTTTCTTTCGGTGTCTTTTTCTTCACTTAAAGTAATTAAGGTCGAAATTTTATTAACCACGAATTCTAAAGGTCAGTTTCCTTTTCTTTCCTTCGCGCTAATATCTCTTCAATAGAAAATACCTTCGATAAACAGTTATTGCTCGATTGAGAATTTACTTCCTAGCGAGGGAGGAAACTATTACCTAACTATGCTGATCAATATCAAATTTCACATTGCCAGAAACTAGGCAGCCGAGCGTGCAGAAAGTATAAATAATCTGAAAATTTTAAACATTTTAAATATTGCAACCAGGTAGTTCTCGTTATAAAATTTGACAATATCGTAGCGGTCGAGAAACAAAGTGGGGGAAAAGTGGGGGAAAGATGAATGTAAAATAAGAGTCATCGAAGAATTACATAATTTGCTGTAGCTTTTTTTTTTTTTTATGAAAATATTCGTCATTCCGAAATCACTGATTTCAATATGGTCGAATTGAGCACTTCAGAAGATACTCAGTTGCACGTGTAAATTCGCATTGAAGGGAAAGGGATAGAGACTGGGAAACATATCTCCATGACCCGCAACCACGTGATACCTAGCCTCTGTTTGTAGTCCTGTTGTCAAAGGGACGAAACGTAGAACGTGGTTCTGGATAATGTTTGCACAAACAGCTGCAAGCTAACAGCTTATATTGGTCTATTTCCCTCTCTCTTTCTTCGCCTCTTCCTGACCTCGTGCTTCTGTGTTTCACTCGTGGAATTTTATTCCCCCCTTTCTATTTCTTCCTGCACTCTCTTTCTCTCTCATACGCATGTGAATCGCTCTTTCTCTTTCTCGCATGCTCTATTTTCGTAGCTCTTTCGATATTTCTTCCACTCTACTCTTATTCTCTTATTGTTGTTGATCGGATCTCCCTCCGTTCTTCCACTATATCACGGTGGCTTCCGACTACCCACATCTCTTTCCAACGTTACGCTTGTATACGCATGTGCGAGTAACGTTGCCAAAGTGGTTTCAGGTACGATTAAGCCGACCAGAAAATTACTGGACTGGGCTAAAACCTTCGTTCGTGCGCCAATCTATACGCGCGTGTCGTTTTTGTAACGAACTGTCCCATTTAGAGGTGAAATTGTCAAGCCATTTTTTTTAGAGTTGCTATTGTATCTATACGAAACCCATTTCTATACATCGCAGTACTGCAAGCTAAAGAAAGATTGTACGCGTGCGAATAACATACTTGGAAACAACGTAGTTTATAAATTAATTCAAATTCTGTCATTTTTAGAAATCTCGTTTCAAATAAATAAGGTTTAGTAGAAGCCGACAATTAGTTGTTTTATACAACTATATATATATCCATTTTACATATACTATGATATTACTATAATTATGAAATTACTATAATTATTTGCTAATTTTGTACTTGCATAAGCGCAATATACACATTCTATCCTTTCTATCACAGTGCTACGTAGATTCCACAAACGCATTCATTGTTAAATATATTATAAAGTGATTTGCTAAAATTAGATATAATGATTCGAATACTAAGTCAGATGAAATATATCCAATGGAAATTGGTCGCCATTGTTGTGTGCCACTTACAACTCTTGTCAATGAACAATTTATTTAAAAAAATGGGATAAATCCATTTTTTGGTTAATTTATGAAACGAGAAATTTACTTCAACGTGTTTTTGTTTATAAACAATTAATAATTTAAATCTTAAGATATCGGTTTGTTTTAATCGATTGAAATTTTGTTAATAAATGGATTTTCAAGTCAGTTTCTGTAATCCGTATCCTGTCCAAACAGTTCGAGACACCAATAGTCAGACACAAATAATAGCGAACGTAACTGTAATTTGTGCATCTGTTTTCAAATAATAAATATGTGAACTTACAGAGTGCGAATACAGCAAAAAATCCTCTTGGCAGTAACACGTAATCACGCCATGATGCAATAGTATTCCACTATCCCTTCACTGACTATTATCACGAACTATTCTTAAATACGGCTAGCTTAGCCTAATACATAAAACTAGATAATTATATTAGGAAAAACGACAGTTTGATACATTTTATACACAATTTAACTCTCAATTCACTCTCAGTCTCGTTCTTTTTCTACTCTTCGTGCACACACGGATAGACAGACACACGCAACTCTTTTCCTTTGTTTGACGGTTAACGTCCCCAAACGCATGTTTTCAAATAACTACGCTGTGCCGACCAATCAGGCGATGTGAAATAGTTACTCATATTGGTATCTAACATAATATTACATGTAAAATTATGAACAAATTGTTTAACTGCGATTGGGTAACATACTCTTAAATTATTATTACATTTATTAAACTGTCGTTATTATTATTATTAAATTAAATTGTTATAATTAAATGTAATTATTATTACATTTAAAGTATTATTAACTACATTTATATTAGGTCGTATCCATGTGCAAACTTAAAATTGACGGAAATATTACATATTGTTGTTATCTTGTTTCCTTTTCTAAATAGATAACCTCGTATTAACATTAGAATCTGTTGAGATTAATTATTTCACGTCGTCCGATTGGTCAGCACAGTGCAACTTTTAAGTGCGATGCGTTTATGAACGTATTTCGAGTCGTTACGTAAACGAACGTTAGTCGATTCGTTCGCACACGTCTTGCCGGTCTGTGAAAAATGAAGCAAGTGAAAAGTGGAAAGTAAGTCGTGAGTTAAACTGCATATAAAATGCAACTAATCATCTTTCTATGCATTATAATTCTTTACTTATTTATAATAGACTAACTTGGACTGTAAAAGTAACAAAATAAGGAACAATAGAATATTATTACGCCATAGCGAAATCATGTGTTGCATTCAACAAAATGTCTTTCTTTATTCACTGATAGCGATACAGGTATGTTTGTTGCCGTTTAACGTAATAATATTACAACAATTTTAATTTACTTAGCGTATAGATGCTTGCAAACAAAGGTGAATTAAAGCATAAGACAAATTTTAAATAATTGGAATTTAACGAATTGTGGATTATTTGTACAATGAATTTACATCTATCTGTACACGTAGAAACGTGGACAAACTAAGTGGATCTTATCATTCGCGATTCGCTTATACACACTTTGATTTTTAAGTTGATCTAACACAGATGTTAAGAACATTAAGATATCAAAGTGTTGAGTTAAAAGTATTATTATCAGTAATATAATATTATTGACAACGAATATTGAAATGTTAAAGCATAAATTAAAATATAAGAATTACGCCAACACAAAAAATGTTTAAAATATATAAATGCACGAGCTATTAATAACAGTTTGAACAAGTAGCGATATATTTATAACATATTACGTAATAATGATATGCTTAAAATTCCATGCAAGTTTAAAATATCTTTTGTAATTCTTTTACAATTTTTTAAACCTTTTCTTGTCCTTTTAAGTATTTACATTAATCAATGTCCGTATGTATATATATATATATATATATATATATATATATATATATATATATATATATATATATATATATATATATATATATATATATATATATATATATATATATATATATATATATATATATATATATATATATATATATATATATATATATATATATATATATATATATATATATATATATATATATATATATATATATATATATATATATATATATATATATATATATATATATATATATATATATATATATATATATATATATATATATATATATATATATATATATATATATATATATATATATATATATATATATATATATATATATATATATATATATATATATATATATATATATATATATATATATATATATATATATATATATATATATATATATATATATATATATATATATATATATATATATATATATATATATATATATATATATATATATATATATATATATATATATATATATATAGAGAGAGAGAGAGAGAGAGAGAGAGAGAGAGAGAGGATCTCGATATTAATGGTACAAATGAGGTGAGGGTGATTCTGCAAAAAAATAGAAATCAGAAATATAAAGTAAATTTTTTTCATTTAAAACATGAAGAAAATTTCGAGTTCGAAAATTTGCCAAATATATCTGGACTAGACTAATTCCGATCTGGGCAGGAAATGGAAAATGGAAAGTGCAAGACAAAATTTCTGCGCAAAATGCTTCGTTTCCGAGAATAATATTTAAAAATTGATCAAGTAAGCGCAGCAGGATTATTCTGAACTAAACACGTTAAAACACCATCTTTTGAAAATAATGTTACATTTTTCACTTATTTTCGCATCTAGAATAATCTCTTACTAATTATTAGTCTATAAGCTATTAGCCAATTTGCTACAATGACGATCTCAAAATTTGTCGCTTTTATATTGGTAAGGAAAAAAACTTTCTGTTAGAACTGTTTTGTAAATGAATTTTAAACGATGATAGTTCAAACTCGTTTTCTCTAAAATCGTGATTTTTCTGTTACGTCATTGATACAGTAAATGAGCGGTTTGTCAGAAAGGACAAAATATTCCGACGATTGAAGAAGAAATAGCCGCTTTTTCACATATATAGGGTGATACGTAACTTGCGGTGCAATTGGGTACGGAGGGGTTCTACGACAAAGTATAAAACGAAAATAGAATAAAAGTTTTCATGTGACGCTTCGGTTCCGAGAAAATCGAGTTTGGAAAGGAGGATGTTAAAAAGAGGCCATTGTTGGACTTTCTTGCGTATTAAAAGTTCTCGTAGCACATTTAAGAGCACCGCTCAAGAAAGAAAAAATGTTGTTAATATTTATCCGAAATGTGATGGAAAAATTAAAAAAATGAGTGTGAACATAGGAAAGATAATCTTCATTTTCTTCAGATAATGATCTATTTGCGAAATAATTTAGAAATTCCGCTGGTAAATCGATTAAAGTTTGAAATCGAGCAGTTGTTGGCTATTGTTCTCACGTAGCAACAATCTGGTGGTAGTTTAGATTTGCTCCATTTCAAACTTCAATTGATTTATCAGCAGAATTTCTCAAGAATTATTATCTCGTGATAGATGAATGCATTATTCCGTAGCTGAATCAAAATTTAGAGAAAATGAGAATTAAGTGTAAAATATGGGTAAATTTGACTGGTGTCACCTTCTCATCTTTGCATTCGTTGTTTTCGACTTTCCCATCACATTTCAAGTGAATGTTAATAATATTTTTTCGTTCGTAAGGAGGTCCAAATATGGCCATTTCTTACCTTATTCTCTGAAATCTCTTATTCTTTGACAAGTACATATAAACGTGGCTAATTCCGAACTGAACAGGAGTAAATAATCGGCAGAAGGTTTAACAACGCGCGAAAATAAGTAAATAACGTAGAATAAAATGTTTTTACGAGATATTGGTTTCGAGAGAAATAAATTTGAAATTGTATCAGAGCAGTTCTTAATTAAACATATTCGAAATTTAATTGCTCGAAAATGAAGCCTTAAACGGAAAAAAAGATTATTTTACATTTTCGACTTATTTAATAAGCTCCAGATGATTGTTTACTCATACCTAGTTGGTATTTAACCAAGTTTAAGTATATTTGGTAAAGTTTCAAAGTCTAGCTAGTTTCGACTTATTTTTCACATAGAATCACCCTGTTGCCGATTGTATTACGTTTACTGAAACACCTTGTATGTACATTGTCTTGTATTCTGTATATCAATTTTTTCTTCGATTATTGCAAGGTTACATGAAAAAACGTGTTAATTTATACTTTTACAGTAGTTGAAACTGTTGCGAAATTAAGCAGTGTAAATGAAATAGTAATGTAAAAAAGGTACGAAGGTGTAGCAGTACTCAGAAAGAAGCGTAAAGATGTGGCAGCTAAATTATCGTGTCCGTGGAAACAAGAAAATTCCTGAATATGCCTGTTTTCAGAAATGTAGCTAGAGTACACGACAACTTGTTACACACATAGATGAAAATTAAGATTAGTACTGAGAATTTGCCCTACAGCTGTATCTAAGAAGTAATTTAATGGAATTAGCATCTTAATTAACTGTTCTCCATTAACAACTCTAAGAAACGATGACTCTTTAAATGGCGAATATAAACCTGCGAATAAAATAAGGTTATCCCATAAGTAATGCGGTTTTTGTGGGAGTTAAGTTTAGAACAATGGGAATTGTTAACATTGGAGTTTTAAAAAATTAGAATAAAAAGCTAAATGGAAAAGAACCCCAAGAGATAATTTTCTATTTTCATTTGGCATAAGGAAACCAACAAACGCGTCACCTAGTATGCCTTAATATTTATCAAATGCATGTAAATATTTTCTAAAAGTATCATTTCATTTTCACGTCAGTTATCACGACAATTGGTCTCGTGGCCAATAGCGTACAATTATATTAGTTTTATAAAAATTTATACTTCTATTAAGCTGTTTCGACTATCAAACAGCAAAGTTATTATACGCGCCTGCGATATTTCTTTATAAATATCTCGTTTCCCTTTCGATTTACATGATATACATATTCCGTTTATACACTCTTCGCCAAAAAAATAACCCAGGTATGCTATCTTTAATTCCTCAATGACGCGTGCATAGTTTTTCGTCTGTAATGTTTAATGTCAAAGCATTATGAGCTCAGGATATGCGGTTCGTTGAAAATAATTAAAAATCTTATGAGATTTAGTGTGTAACAAAAAAAATTGTATTGTAAAATTGTATAAATTGTAACTAACAATAATTACTTATCAAACATATATACTTATTTAATAACGGGTACACCCTCCTTTATTTTCTATTACTTCTATTATACGATTTGGTATCGATTTATATAGTTTCTGGGTATAATTTTGACTTAACGTATCCCATTCGCGTATAATTGCATTTTTTAATTCTTGTACATGTCGATACTGCTTTCCATTCACGTATACGCCGTGAACAAGTTCTGCCCAGCTATTTTCAATAATATTAAGTTCCGGGCAGCGTGCAGGCCACGGCAAAATAGATATAGTATTTTCATTAAAGTATGATTGGACCAATTTTGATGTGTGTACAGGTGCATTATCTTGTTGAAAGATGTAATTAGGTCCAGAAATGCGTTCTGCATGATTATTTATTTGTTCTTTGATTAAATTTATGTATTGGATACTATTCATTCTCCCAACGATGAGCTTGATACTTGTCTTTTCGAAATAACCGATGTCGGCCCAAACCATCACGCTGGCTCCTCCTATTTGTCGTCGAATTGCTGACATTGTCTCTTATCTTACGTCATGAAAATAATATTTTAACCCATCAGGAACATCCAAGTTGAATCTTTTTCATCTGAAAATAGTACCCTTATCCATTTCTTTTTCCAATGCATTCTTTCTTTTGCAAAGCGTAAACGTTCTACTTTGTGTTTCGTTGTTAACGAAGGTTTCTTTTTCAATTTTAGCCTCTTAATATTTTTGCAGGTTAGTAGAACTCGACGGACACTTGAAACACTGGCGCTAACACTAGATTTTTCCATTATCTGCTTCGTTGTTAACTGCGAGTTGGAAACTACACACAAAATTGCTCGCTTATCACGATCGAATAACGATGACGCCCGACCAATACTTTTCTTTTTGCCATAATCTTCAACATTTTTTAAGAAATTGTGTATTACTCTGCGACTTCATCTTATTACTTTCGATATTTTTGCTACTGATAACTGTTGCTGTTTTAGTTCAAGAATTTGCTTTTTCTCAGACTCGTTACAAATTTATATAATATTGTACTGTAATCTTTACTCATTGATAGGTCATCAACTACTGAGCAATTTCTAAACATATTAGCAGAGTGTGTTATCATTTCGACCTTAGTATGGAATAGTATTTCTTTGTTACACGCTAAACCTCATAATATATTTAATTATTTTCAACGAACCGCATATTCTGAACTTATAATGTTTTGATATTATACGTTACAGACGAGAAACATTACATGCGTCATTGAGAAATTAAAGATAGCACAAGATAGATGGGTTATCTTTTTGACGAGGAGTCACAACGCGTCTGGATAGATCGGGACAAACTTATGTGTTAATGAGGTCAACTAGATAAAAGAAGTACATGTGATATTACGTCCGAAAATGCTTTATCGAAGAATTATAAATGTTCAAAGATTTCGAGGGAAGTTGTTTTAAGACTCGTTATACAGAATCAAATACTGAAAAGGGGGAAACGATAAATTTACATACGCTTTAACGCGAACTTTTCATTTATAAACAGTTTATAATTGAAATATTAAAATGTTCGTTTCTTTTAATCAATTGAAATTTCGTTGATAAATAAAATGGCATAATTAATTATTTTGAAAGTGATACAAGTTCAATTTTGTATGAAACAGGGGAGACCAAATTTGAAACGTTAGATTTTCACCAACTGGACGAGGAAGATTGTAGAAATTTGAAAACATATTAACATCTTCGTATAAACATGTTACTCCAATTACATGTCAAAAAACGTCAACTCTTGTTACCCACTTGAACTCACTAATACATAGTATAAATCTGGTCCCGACTTTTTCGAACACCTTGTATTCGAACACACTGTATTCATTTTCAATATAATTAAAGCAACAAATCACTATAAAAATTATACTCACTGTCCTGTATGAAGGGAAGAAAAATTATTTTGGATCGCAGGCGATTAACGACGCGAGGAAATGTAAGGTAGGATTTGGTCTGTGTAGTCAGGCGTCGGACGAATTAGATCCTCGTTGGACCGAGATTGAATTACCTGCGCCTGTTTACCCGACATTGTGTGTTCGATGCCTATAACCAATATGCCGACATTGAACTTTCAATTAGTGTCACTTAACTCTGCAAACACAGCCGCTCCCGTTCCGGTGAGTCGTGTCGCCCGACGCTTTCTTCAGTTTTCTCGCGTTACGTCGCCGCCGAACAGCCTTCTTCCTTCCCTTTCTGTTTAGTTTTCGTTATCGAGCGCTCAAACAACCCTGAAACAGCAAACTGTTCCGTTGCTGCTTCCACCAGTATATATATAGCGACTATCCTTTCTGAATTCCTCAATTCAGTAATTATTTAGTATAAATTCGAATAGGGCTGACCTTGCCGACCTCAATGACCCTGAAATATAGTGCGAAAGTCAACAAACACTCTGAATAACTTGTTCCTATACATAGTTAGACAAGTATTCGTGCACCGTTTAGAATAGAATAACTTTCTTAAAATCGAACCAAACGACCTCAGCCTTTTCGAGAATCTGGAAGGGTTAGCTCACGAGATGATATCTAAAAGAAATTTTGAAATATGGAAAAGAAAATAGTAAAGGTCATCTTGCACAACTTGTTTATTTGGGCTTGTAATAGAAATTGAAGTAACAAATGTTGAACACTTGTATCAAAATATATACACGCTGAAAATTTCATCGAATAACGTTGCTATGAGCTAATGGTTCTCGCGTCTCCCACCCTATAACGGTAATAAATCCAAGATGCTTAAAAATTAATTTTTAAACAAATTAAAGTTAAGATCCCTACATCTTTCGATGCTTGTCACTTGTCACAACTGGCATAAAATCTACAAAACGTGCTTTTTAAATTTTCACTACAGGCTCGGATAAAAAGACTTTTACTACTGTAATCGCCATTCCCTAGATGTTTCAATTTGCTCAACATTTCTTTTACGCATTATTTAACGAACTGTGACGGATGAAAAGAGAGTTTTGCGTTTCGTCCCGGAACTACCGGAGGACTCGTCGGTAAGGCTATGCCCGGTAGTCCCTGCCTTAGACGTAGAGGGAGTCTCGCTAGGAACGGTATTTGTATCAATCGTCCGTATATTCGACCGCTAGCGAGTTAGACGGACTCGTTGTCGTCGTAGCCCTCTAGTGTTGGCGGTTGGTACCAGCGGATCGCCCGGAAGGTGTTGCGCCGCGTTGATGCCTTGACCTGTCGGCGTCCTCTATTGATACCGATCCGCCACAGAACTAATCCTTCTAGCTTCTAAAAAAAGCTCGTCGTTTGGTGCAATTTAAAAAAAGCTATCGACTATCTGTATAACCGCTGTATGGCTTTAGCCTTCAAGTTAAAAACCAATATGTTTAATACTATACTATTTATCATTTAACATATACACTATGTCATAAAATTAAATCGTGACCCGGAAATCGTCAGTTTTCGAACTGCTGTAACTTTTTAAAAAATGGTCTACCTGGGCTCGTTTCTTCACAACTTTGAACCTAATTATTTCGAAGATCCGTTTTTGTTGCAATATGAAGTAGGAAACCAACGTTGCATTTCTTCATTTCAAATCTGAAAAATTCTAACGACACTGCGGAATTTAAGAGGGATTTCAGGTAGTTGGATTTAAAATGAAATTTAAAGTCAGACTTAGATGACAATTAGATTTACGCAAGAGTTTGAATATTTGCGATAGATTTTCGGTTGGAACGCGCGTCTCTTTTAAGGGAAGTTTCCCTCTGCCGTCTCCGAAATGACAAAAGTGTGGAAAAGAGAAACTGTTTTCCATACAGTGGCACGAGTTTGGCCAAATCTAGACAATCGAGACATCAATCCAAGCAATTGCAGCAGCGTGGGAAGGCATCGGAAATGTAAACGAGGCGCGACACTTCGACGCCTAAGAACCCTCGAGGATCGGGCTCTGGAGGTTTCCTGCATTTTCAAGCGGCGCGTCCGACTCGTAGCTGATTTATTGCACCAGACCCCGGTGGGCGTTGTTACACCGGTTAGAAAATACCTGACCATGTCTGCAGAGTGTCTAGAGTGTAGCTGTTGACAGGTTTTCGTTGCTTTCCCCGAGAACGAGGGGGGTTTCCAGGCTCGTCGTCTGCTGGCCTAACAATAGCAAACGTCCCATTCAGAAACTGTTTCTGTTCTAAGAAATCGGTCAGTCCTCGCCCGCGGATTATTGCGCGATTCGTAATATGTAAGTTGGTAATACAGGCCAGGCACTATTCGCGAAATATCACGCTTCGTGATGCAAATGGGTTTTAATCTCAGGAAAGTAGCTACATACGTATTCAACACGGTTCGCGATAATCCTTAGATCGAGCTAGGAAATTAGTTCGGAAAATAAGCTATGTATCTTTAGCTTTCTTTTTTTATTTACAGTATTCACCATCGTCGTTTTAATCGTTCCTCGTGCCATCATTGTCGAACCGTGTAACTTGCATATTATCACGTTTCATAGTCAACATTCACCGCTGAATTTTCATTAAATAATCCATACATTCGTCTAATATCGTGAATAAGATAGAATAAAATATCGGATGACACGTCGAAAATACAATCTCCCGAAAATCATAGTACAATCGACCTAGTGAAAAGAATAATTCATTTAAAAAAGCAAAGAAAGAAGAATTCATTTAAAACTCCGCTTTGGAAAAAGATAAGTTTGGAAATTCATCAGCTTCCGAGGTATCAAACTTTTGTTTTTGTTCACGTTTGTATTATTAAACATAGGCAATGCCATGATTTGCTTTTTATTATTGCTATTATACAGGGTGGTTGGTAACTGGTGGTACAAGCGGAAAGGGGGTGATTCTACGCGAAAAAAGAAGTCGAAAATATAGAATAAAAATTTTTTTTGTAATTTTTTTTTTAATTTTTCCATCGAGACAACGATCTACAGTGAGATCCGTTATAACGCGACGTGATAAAGTGCAAGCGTACCGAGTGAAAATTCAAAGTCGATTTTCTCGAAAACAAAGCCTCAAACGAAAAATTTTTATTCTATATTTTCGACTTCTTTTTTCGCGTAGAATCATCCTCTTTCCGCTTGTACCACCAGTTACCAACCACCCTGTATATCCGTTATAACCTGACTTCCGCCACATAGATCTGTCCTATTAATTTCCTTTATTCTCTATTTTATTGGAATAGTTTCATAAATAAGGGTAAGATTAGTACTTTTTAGGAATCGTTTTATTAATGCAACAAATGTTCGAAATGTTGTCTGCTCTTTAAACTAAATTATTATGCGTCTCTTGTAGTAAATTATGTGCGTTGTGTAAATCTTCCAACGCTAAACCGATGTTTCTTTTTAATTCGTCTACGCCATTACTATTCATGGAGTACACCTTGGATTTAATAATACAAACCCGAGCAAAAACAGAAGTTGCAGGTCCCGAAACATGCAATTAATACACGGGTGCCTGGCGGATTTTTAAATTTACTTTTTCTCCCTTTTTTCAAAAATTAAGCATTAAATTTTGCATTTAGCGTCATCACCCGCCCGACTGTACCACGAATTTGGAGACAGTTGAAGGGAAACGTGTATAAATATTCTCAAGTGCTTTATTTACTTTCCATTTTTAATTAAGCAATAAATGTCATACTTTAATGTCCCAGTAATATCAATTCCGTTATTTTCGCCAGTTCTTTAAAGTAGCCCAAGTAAGATTAATAAAAATAAACACAGCAAATGCGAATAAACCAGAGATCAAAGTCGGTGGTTGATGTTCAGAACTAAAGAATGATGAGTTATACTAGCTAATAAAACAGTGAAGATCGGCATCGATGTACTCTCGTTAAATACGGCTTGTTCAGACAAAAATATAAATATTAATTTCAATCATTGACTAAATAAAAAATATTGTGTACTATTGGGATATATAGTAAGTAAAATTTCTGTATTCGACGGATGAAATTAGGCTCAGAGTCATATTTCTTTCGATTTTGCTAATACATTCTTTTGAATAATCTATATTCTTTACCATTAAAGAAGATGAGATCAAAACACAATCAACCCAGTCACATACATATAATATTCGTTTGCCGAGTGATAAGTGCATAAATGATAAGTGCTTTGAGTGAATATTACAAACGGGCGCACAAGTACATAATTTTTGCTCCTTCGAATCGTATTCCACGTCGACCGATAACAGCAACGCTGCTTGAAAAGGAGAAGGAACCAACGAAGGCATCGACGCAACAGTGCTGCACGACGCCGATTTCCAACTAACGAGCATCTGTCTTTGGCAAAAGGTAAGTTCGTTGCGCTATCAATCAGATTCAATTCTCCCTCCTCCCGTACAGCTTCGATCTCTCGATATAGAAGTACGTAAAACGATACTCGTTTAAGGCGCAGATTACGATGTTCCATAAACTTTACCTCATCGTTTCGCGCTTCTCAAAGCATCGCAGAAACCTTTGCTAAAAATTGGGTGGCCTACGAAAATCCTCACGTTTTGTTCCTGCGGACGGAACATGTGGATATCCGTATCATTATAGCTTTCCAAGTCAGTATATCGTAGAGGTAATTTAAGTGAATATCCAACGAGCGCTTGACGATTGAACGAATGCTTTGACTAATGATCCAAAAGTACCTCTCTTTCGTTGTTGGCATTCATTTTGGAGGGTCAAAATTATTGTAACAACTTTGAAGAAACAAGTAGAGCAACATCGTTGCTGGCAACGCGAGCGAGCATGTGTTTAACAATTTTTCTACTACTGCCTCTGGCAGATTTAAGAAAAAGCGGATTAATAGTCTACCGGTCCGTAACCGAAGTCAACAAAATGCTGATTTATAAGCTATCGGTCGATAAATGCTGGCATTTTAAAGACCATTAATAGGCTGTCAATAAGCAATGTGTTAAAATGACTTGGGTCGAAAATTTCGCAAGTGAATGATCGAAGTGGAAGCTTACGGAAAATGGATTATAGAAACAAGTAAACACTTTAATCGCATTATTTATTACTTTAATGTACGGAAGATAGGAAAATACGCAAAACGGTATAGTTACGTTTACGTTATCTCTGTTTTTCATGCGTTGAATTTGACAAAGTAAAGTTAACGTATCTGTTAAATTAATAGTTTCTCGACGTAAACAAGTTAATGAATTTTTTGTACAGAATGTCCTGTTGAATGGATGGATGTATTAAAAAATATACGATTCCATTTGAAGTAACGTCGAAGACGTTTGTATGTCCTCTACGCGTTCTCTTACGAAAAAACTAATCACGTTAAGTTATGCCCATCTCGAAACCATTCGTCTTGTCCCTGAAACATTTCTTTAATATTATCAAGGACAAACGAGATATTCCAAGTGATAAACTTAGCTGGGGCATCTTGTATGTATAAGTCGTGGATAGTTGTACCGATGAGTAAACTGTATGTCGCAAAAGATACGTTTAAAAATTAGGTTTTTAGATCGAAATCAGTAATTATCGACTGATCGAAACCAGTATTTAAGTTTTCACCATCAAGAAGACACGGGATTGTAGCAAGTCAGTGAGATAAGTCACACAGAGACTAAGACTATGGATTAAAAAGAAGACTAAGAAAGAACTAAAAGCTTGAAAATGACATTGTGTCCTAAGAAGAACCTGTTAGAATGCTTTAAATACTTAAATAGTTAATCGATACTTGGATTTCAATAACTTGACGATGTATTTTATTTTGATGATGATTTTATTAAGATCTGTAATAAATAAAAGTGCGAGATACTTTTGAGAAATGTAAGGATGAGTAATGCCAATAAGAAAGAATAGCCATAAATTGCTACTACTCGTAATCATGGATGGAACACGTGAAAACAGAAAAGTGAGAGATGAATGCGAGGATCAGATACAAGTATTATACTTCAATAGTAGCTTTTAAATTGTACTGCATTTATTTCTTTGATCTCACCTTAAATCTTAACTATACTACTCGAATTGTCAAAATGTAAGATATATAAGGTATCAAACACTTTCATGTGTTTGACCATAAAATGATTTAAGCAAAGATTTCTCCGATTACTTGGGCAATATAAATTCCAACTTACTTGCTACTCTCATTAGAAACCTCTTGCCGGAAAATCGTTGTTACGGGCCAGTGATCCAAATATAATTACTACCATCGTCGACAGGATGATTTAAGAGGTTGTGCTACGTTGGGTAGCTTTATGAAACCGAGCACTTCATAAAATACTCGTACTTTTAGGAATTTTTAATACTCGCGATTAACACTTTTCATCGTTCGGATTAGATATTTCTATACAATGTATTCGTCTTATAAGATCAAAGGCCTTTCGTCGTACTTTAACATTTTCATTAAAACTTGGAGTTTAAACTTTAGCTTTCTTTTAAGCTTTTTCGAATTTGAAAATTCTTAAGTTTATACAATATCTTACAACGATATAGGTAACATGTTGTATCTTGAAATATCCTCTACTATCAAGCAAAGAAAAAAGCAAAAAATATTAATTTTTGGTATAATGCTTATATAAGTAGTCATTTCGAAAAACAATTTACCTAATTAAATTTGCCACTAAAAAACAAATAATTTTCATATACAACATTTGTTTGTACTTCAAGGAGTTTCCGAGGTATTAAGAATAATTTCAGCCCTACTTTGAGGACTGTTTTCGCCTCCTGAATATCATCGATATAATGAAATATGGATCAAATGTCTTCGAAAGCTAATGAATTTCATGAAAATTGGTTGTCAACACTTGGAAAATCTCCCTAAGTAACGAATCAGTAGCGACATTAACGTATTGAAACTAATGAAGCACAATACTGTTTTACTCGGAATTCAACATCTTCCCATGCTTTTATACAAAAAATATAGCGTTGTGTTCCAAATACTACAGCTGGCGTTGACATTGAAATCTCCGAATCGTCCCCACCTATTAAAATTAGCTGAGACGCCTTATATGTTATTATAACATTTAAGATTCTGCGATTTTTTCTCTTCTCATTCACCATATTCTAACGCATACGTATCTACGTGAACACGGTAATTTTCATTCTCTCGATCGGCACACCTTTGCAAACCAAATTTATTTCTTTTCGATAATTAAAAGTTGAATGCGCGAATAAATTAATAAATCAATATATAGCAGCATATAACTAGGATAACAACTTTATTACGTTTGAATCCGTTTAAACTATTGGAGAAGGAAATATACACTTTGCACTGGAATGGGCATAAAACTTTTACAAGAACTCAAGAACAAACGTTCCGTTAACGCCGTGCAAATTCTAAACGTAAAGTTTCGTTTTTATTACCAAAGGTAGGAAGCGCGACAAAGTTTCACTGTTTTTCCGATAGTTAAAATTTCCAGAAATTGTACAAGTTAAATGTCTAGGAAGTCGAAGCGTTGGCTCGGTGCTCATTAAAACCTGATACTTCATCGTGTCAATAAAAGTACATGCAACGGCCAGTACAATTGCGCGACTAAATAATTTACCGTTTAATAATCAGGACGTAATTTTCGTTTGCTTATAATTTAATCTACGGAGGTTCGTTGTCTGCTTCATTTCTTCATCCATGACACTAGCAATTATCAATACGAATTATATATGTATGTGCATGTGCTGGATATTAAACGCGTTGATTTATTTAATGACGAGATAAGTGTCTATTTATACTGGTCGGGGAAGTAGCGGAAAGTTTGAATTCGATTCCGGTTGATGGTTGCTCGTAGCGGCGATATTGTTTTGTTCAGAGTTTTTTTACTTTTAAATCTTGCACATGGAAAACCGCGTTGATACTCCGAGGCAAAACAACGGCATGAGTCACTCTCGATTCGAATCGTTCTGTGACTCATGTGCCGCTCCATACATATACCAAATATATTATATCTATAGGATGCGGCACGTAAAGGTAACCACTTAGATCAATGCACAAATAATGCTTTTAATGAAAAGAGGTTTCAGATAAGATAACGTATCATAGATACGTATGCACGTCCTCCATAGGTAGTCTAATTATAATCACATATAGTTCCTAGTTTTTGAGCTAGTATGTTTAGCAGCATGCATATATTTTCGTTACTTGTGCAGATATAAAATATGTATGAGGAAATAGTTCTTTGCATATTTTTATCATCGTATTATTTTAGTTGATAAACAATGGACTTGAAACATGCTGCCTTGAGATGACGTTGGTAGAAACTTTGTGGTAATTTGAAAGTAAGAAATTGAACATTTTCTTACCTTTGACCAAGATTTTATTATTTTACACGAGATCTTGGATTCGACTGGCCTTGCTTTCGAGATTCCAATAAATTGCATTGTTAAGTACCATCAACCTTGTTTGATGACACTTCTGGCATTATTATCTGTAACGATTATAAATATCCTACGAATCGAAACACAATCACAATTGAGTCAACGTGTTAATTGAAGCAGTGGAAAACTCTTTCATCTTGTTCGTTTCATTCACGTCGACGTGTACGGTCAATAAAAAAAAATAGAAATGGTGCTAATGTATGGAAAAGCCGTCAGAAATTCTGTAGATGCACAGCGACTACATCATTTCTCCAACTATGATCGAACGTGCAACGAAATGATCAATCATTCGTATCGGAATATGTGTCGTATAGGAAAATGTCTTGAAAATAACGGAGCTTATATCGGGAATTTCTTGTAAAATAATAACAATTTTAGGCAAAAATAAGGAAATTTCCTATTTCCCTCGCAATTATCATGAAATGTCTACTCAATGTTGTTTCGAGATCAACATATTTACGTGTTTAAAATTCATTTCTTGTCAGCTAGAAATATCCCGTTATTATGAAACAAACCGTCGATGAACTTGAAACGTCGAAACAAGATATCTTTGAAGGAAAAAAACACGAAACACGAAACACGATATTCGCCGTTCTAAACTAAATAACTTTTTCCCCGTATATGTTTCCTTATCCGCAAAAATAACGAAGATATCAAAAGGGAAACGACTTGTATAAAAATAATGATAAATGGTAGCAATCGAATTTACGATACATTTAGAAAATCGGATGAAATAAAAATTAAGTCATGCTAGCGTCAGGATATCTCGAAAACGAAGGTTTCATGTATAGGAAAAAGTTGTTCAAAATGTGGACCTTCACTTGAATGAAATCGATTTCAAGTGCATTAAAGCCGGTGATTGTTGATTAGCCTTTATTACTTTTCAATGGAACAGAATTATTATATACTATTAGGAAAAAGTTTCCCAAAGTTTATCAGAAGTTAACAATTCTGTGAAACGGAAAGGAATTGAAACACAGGAGCGTAATTACAATTTTATACAGGAATGGCGAAACTGGAACTAAGAAGCCAATAAATCTGCAAAGCCCAACCAAGTGTAGAAGCGGGAAGTTAATCTAAACATTGTGAAATTGATTTATCAAATCGTGAACGAATAAAGCAGATATTTTAATCCAAGATCTTTCGTAACTTTGAATCAAGTTTTCCCACTTCTTCGTTATAGTTGGCTTTATTATAACGGATGAAAAAGTTAAAGATTAGAAGTGGAACGATTATAAGCACTCACAAGATAATTGTGCAACGCAGCCTAAACATGTGACTCAAGAGACAACTTATGTATATTCTTATTATTAGAGTTCAACAATAATCCCTCATTTCCAACGAATTTCTTCGACTTGTGCATGCCGAAATCAAACTAGTAAATTTATCTTAATAAACCAGCAATAATCGAACTATACTGCATGTTCACTTTAACTAAAAAGATTGAATAAAATAAATATTTCAAGAATCTTCTTAGTTATAATAGTAGAAATATTTAGTAGGTTGAAATATATTTTATAGCTTTTATTTTTTATAAATATTCTATAGTTTATAGCGTTTGCGTATTTAGAAAATATTTTGCTTATAAAAATATAAACATAAAGTATAATGTTATACGCAAAAATCACACCGAAATTTCTTTCTTAAACTATAGATACGTATACACAGTTTATGGCGTCATTTGAATACACTCGAACAACTGGTCCATCTCGCAGACGCATTAAACGCAGTCATTTTCCAATAAATTTGCCGACTGTAACTAATAAATGGTAGAATGAGATTGCCATTTTGAAATATGAAAATAAAGATAATAAAGATGCATCCAAATAGAAAAAAGACAAGATAGAAGTATTTGCCCTAAATACTGAAATGTAATTACAAATAAGACTCAACAGAACAGTGTGATGCACGTAAAACGACGAATCGTTACAAGTCGTATTGCAATTAACGAATACTACTGTTTATGTCTTGCTGACAACTTGTTAGCATCATATTTGGAACAGCAATAAGTCTACGTACGCAATCACTATCTGGCTGCAACACTTAACAGTATAAATAGACAGAGAACGAAATGCGATCTCTGTATGATGAGAATGTTTACAGTAGAGCCCTCCTTATCGGAACACCCATTATCCGAATACCCTACATGCGAATGTTGTGTTATCCGAACATAATATTTCTCAGTAACGGATACCCTTTTCCGTTTCAAATGTGTACATACTTTATTAGCGTTTATTCTATTGACTGAATTCTGATTATAAGAATCTATTATGAATATTTTTATTACTATGGTACGCATTTCTGTTTATTACTTTTCTCTAATTGTATACACGATCGGTAAGACATTCACCAAACGACCGTCCTCGTTAAAAGAAGTAATTTTTGCCTGAAAATTTGTTTTTACAGTTTGTGAGTTGTAACATAAAATCTAAAATTAGCGGAATTATCAATTTGGCCTCTTAGAGTTAACGTTTCGTTATAGTTACCTATATATATATACGTTCTACACATTCCAAAAGTTTCATAATTTTCCGAATTTTCAGACTGGGATTGTCTATATTAACTATACTGAATTATTTCAAAAAGATTGCAAGAATAAATGCACACCTTGTGTACGTTTACTTACAGCGTTCGAGTAAGAAATATGTTTTTTATACAAAGAATATTTGCTTACGTGTTAAATAGCGTAAAAGACAGCTTTTGTCATTTCGACAGGAATAAAAAGTATTTTTACAATCAGAAACTTGTCAAAGTACATCGCGTGTTTCATTTACGATGAAATACCAATTTCAAGTAGATGGATTATTTTGTAATAATGAGTTTATAGAGGTAACCTTAGTTTCGATACTATCAAGGCGGCATAACCTCTTAAGCTTGCGCGGACCTAGTTATAAAGTGATAATAATTCATATAATCCATGATAACGATGCGCAAACTATAAAGGACAAACGATTCAGCTTGGTCGTAGCATAATCGAGAGTGGTGGATAAGGGGAGGTTCGAGCATGAACCGCAAGTATAAAATTAACTGAAAATTCAGGAAGATTATAATGATAATGCCGCTGCATAATGAAGGAGGATAATGTACCTTAACGATCGGTCAGTGATTAACCGCATACGCCTAGCCGATAATCTGGCCAGTTCACCCCGGCCCATATGCGTGGAACCGTCAAGATCCACCGTCAGAAGTGCCAACCACAGTGGTCCCTGTCGCCTTGGTAATTAGTGGAATAGCATTCGAGTGCAAGTTACGACTCATGGAGGGTGTTGTGGACTAGCCGTGCGGCAGACTAATCGATATCCGATCACTCGAGCAATACGTCAAGTACATCCCACGCGCGCTCTTTCACGATACGCGACCACGATCGTTTCATCCGGCCTGTCCACGATTCCACTCGATACCATTCTACTTTTCATGCAAAATGTTGCTTCATCCAGGCAAACGAGGCTTCGCTTCCTACAACCAGTCTGGTAGGTCACCTTCAAACCGATACGAAGAACACCAACCTGCAAATATCCCAAACCAATTCCTTCGTTTCGAATTACCCACAACTTTTCGCAGCTAGCGACTAGCACATGTACATATCGTATAGCTATTCAAGTTTTACGGAGAACTTTTCAAATAAAGCGTTTTATGAAAAGCACGGTAGAAGCTACGAACATCCATTCTTCGAATATCCTAATAACCGACCTTCTATTATCCGAACGTGGTATTTTTCAGCGATGGATACCTTTCCTTGTTTCAAATATATATAGGAAATTGCAGTGATTCTATGTGAAAAAATAAAAAAAATATGCTATAACATTTTTTCATCCGAGACTTCGTTTCCGAGAAAATCGAGTTTGAAAATTTGACATGTATATTTAAATTTGACTGCTGGATCAAAGAAGAGCAAATAATCGGCAGGAGCTTAAACTACATGTGGAAATAAGTGAAAAATATATGGTAAAATTTTTTCATAGGGTGCCTCGTTTTTCCGACAAAAGTAAATTTGAAAATATATCATGTCTGTGTATCAGACCATTTCGTAATTTTCGTAACAGATCGTTCCAACTTTATTTTCTTCGGAATGAGGCCTTAAACGGAAAAATATTATTTTACATTTTTTACATATTTTAACATGTATAATAACTTCGCGTTGGTTGCTTATTCATACCTAGTCAATACTTGGTCAAGTCTGAGTATGCTTGACATATTTCCAAACTCGATTTCCTCGAAGACAAAGCGACATGTAGAGATTTTTTATCCCATATTTTCGACTTTGTTTTATAACACGATTTGCGACTCACCCTGTATCTTACTAGTGTCGATTCAACCATCTGACCGATAAAAGCTTTTTACTCCGTTGCTTTAACAACACCTTTCTTCCGTAATTCCTTTAGTTTTACTTCGGCCGTCGACAATCACGTTCTGTTGCTGTATCAGTCACCGTAATCAAATTTGAATAAGCAGATTCAATAAATTCCAACACTTACATTTCACTAATGTTGATATACAACGTACCTATTCTTTCCTTAATTCGATCGAGTAAATTGTAATTAGAAGAATTTAGTACGAGACTGATAGCATTTCTAATCATCGAAACAGAATACGACATAACTAATAAACTCGTAAGTGGTCGAAAGTTGTAAATGCGACAAAATCAGCAAAAATTACAAATAAAAGATTGAAAAGCAAAAACACGATATTGAGAATAATCTAAAGCGTGTAGGTTCCTCGGATGCTGCTCTATGCAGTTGCTTGTATTGAAAAAGTTGTATGACTTGGAAGTGAAAAAGATACAAAGTACATAAATATTTAAAGAATCCATCGATTAATCGCAATTTGTGCGCGAATAAATGAAATTTCACATTAGAAAAGCGATTGTTTTATTATTCGAACAGACTTGGAAGAAAGACGTAACTTTCGTTTGCACGACGAGACAAATTTATTTCTGCTTGAAATATAGCGAAAGCCAAACACTAAGCCAAACTGAGCGTAAAAAGATTTGCAAGTTCTTTTTAAATAGAATGGCAAAAATGTGGCAAAAATGGCAAATGGCGCCGCATTTTAGTCGCTGAAGTTGGAAGATTGGTCTTCGTTGATGATATCTTGTTTTACATACATACGAAAGAAGGATTAAAAAAGAAACTGTGAGAGGATTAGCAACGGACAAGCGTAGAATACTCGACAAAAATAATCTACAGCAAGGTTTCTAAACTATGGGTCGCGATACAAACGAACAAGAAGTTGATCCAAGAGAAGAGAAGAAGCGTTGGCCGATTAGAGGAGTTATTAAACACCCTTTGGAATAGAATTTACAATAGAATTTAAAATAGAAAGGCTTGAGGTTCTTTTAACAGTTAAAAGGATTAGTTTACTAGACCTCGTCTAAAAAAAATATTGGGAAATTGCAGTTGGTCGGAAGCGCGAAGAAAATTTGAGAGATACGTTTTGTGAAATGTCAGTTATATGCATATGGAATGCTTCTGTATCGGTCGATTTAAAGGAAATTTTCAGTATGCATATAACTGCCATAAATCTAGAAAATATATTTTCTAGACTTTAATCACAGTTTAATTTACAGGATAAAAAGGTTCAAGAAGCAACCTTTGTTATCTTTTTCGCGATTCCGACCAATTGTAATTTTTGTCAATACTCTTCCTATACAACATCTAGGAAACCAACCTTTCTAACTTCTAAAGAAAACTCAAGTCGATTGGTTCGATTTTTACAAAGTTCTTTTAAGTGACGCTCGCATTTTCACGCACACGCGGAATACGAGCATAGACGATAGATGCGGAGCACAAGTGCGTAGGAGAGGTGCGACGCGTTGTTGTGGCGTGAAATCCAATAATTAAGTTTAGTATTAATCGTCGAGGGTCAGCTGGGCTCACACGAGCTACAGACACGTCCATCCTGACGAGGTGTTTGGTTCAGCCCTCCAGAGACTGAAATCGAGACCTATAGCCCGATTGTCGGATCCGCTGCACTACTAATTGCTCTACGCGGATTAATCGCTTGGATCTTATATGCATAGCTGATGCTATGTACAGGGTGCTCGAAAATGATTTGTCGCGAGCATCGTAGCGTTATTCTACGCTCCGTTTCAACTTCTTTGTCACACTTTTTAATTCCGTTATATTGCACTCATCGTTACGGCCCAAAGGCCCAAAGAAACTGCGGTTAGCACCTCGATCGTTCTTTTGAGAAAAAATGCTAAGCTTGCATTAGTTTTCAAACTTATTTCGTAATATGCTTACCTTTTATAGTCGGCTGCAGAGAAAAAGAATCTTTTTATATATATCTTCTATATACTCTGCAATTTGTCAATAGACACTAAGCAAATTGTTGCAAATGTGGTAAAATAGCACGACGATGGTATCTCCGTCAAGACAACGTTATCGTTATAATCAGTCTATAGCAATTTTACTAAATTTTTCAACGACATTTCTAACGAACATAATGTCCATTCCGTTTTTACTAATATTTTCCGCTTTATACATTACATTAAACAAATTCTACCAACAAACACGAATGGCAGCGAGGTTGTCAGGTCTGCTGTTTCACTTAACTGTGCTAATCAATGTAATACTTTATTTTCGTATTGCAGTTCTTTATATTAACATTTAACGATTTAAAATAAATATGACTGATGTTAGAAATTATTATTATTATTCTCATAGTATCATACTATGGTTATATTTGTCGTTAATTAACGCGTTCCATCTTGTGTAACACTGTTGGTTAAAAACTATTATACCTTAATGTCATTCAATATGTGTAACTTTAATTACCGATGTATTATTCGTACTATTTTAGTTAACAATTTCAGAGAAATTATTCAAAGTGTTTCTTCTACCTCGTGGAAAATATGTTATTTAATTCTTCCTGAAGAAGTAGTTTTGATTGAATTGAACAAAACAAAGAAATAGCTATATCATTCGCTATTGCTCAAAGGGTTAAGCCAGACAGGAGATTTAAAAAGTTAAAAATTATCTTTAACACTGTGAACGAATTTGTGGTGGAAGTTTTGGGTATGAGTCGGTATGGTGTGTTAAAGGCGTTCTGTAAATTGGATCTATCAGCGCATTTGGATGGTGCTATATCATGCTGAAAGTAGCGGCCAGAGAGAAGGAGCACCACCATCTTTCAACGTCAACACAGCCTACTCTCGACCATTCTCTTGCCTTTCCCTTCAATCTGCTTTAACTAAAACTGGTACGCGAAACAACACACTGGAGATTGCAACAGGACTAAATAAAGCTGATCCCTAGATTCTCGATATTGCTCTTAAAGATGAACAATAGATACACAGTTTATGTGGTTCTCTAATCGATCTGCTATTTCCGTCTGATTAACCGCAGCTTGTTTCGATATGATTAATTGACTTTGCCGATAGCTCGAAGATTAAAGTTTCTCGTTGTTCGTTTTAAACATTTAAAATAAAGAACAACATCCAAGCCCATCTATATGTTATTATATATAATTCCCATTTTTTAATTAACTAAATAGCTTGATATCGATGATTCAGGCTTATCGTAATTTCTGATACTTGTACTACTATGTCATTTTTATTCACATTGGAATATGTACCTTATTTTTAAATTGAAATATGTGCTATGTAAAACACGAAACAATGGAGTGAATCAAGGGAGCGAATGTTATATATTTTGGATAAAGTATTTGTTACAAGTTAGAAACTAAAGTGACCCGTTTCAAATCTATTAGCATTTAAATAGAGAAAGTTATGCGCTTGGATGATAAGGGGTTTATCGAACTACGTTAATCTTCGTTCTTGAAATAAGCCAGCTGAGTTTCAATGTCGATATCCAAATGTCAACCACAAAGAGCCTTTAGCCTTAAATGTAACCATACTGCAACATTTGTATGAAATTGAAGTGCATATATCTTACACTGCAGAAGGAAAACCAACAGATTATAGTGCAAAAGCTGTTGAAAGGCAACAATGATCAGCATTATGCCTGTTGTCTTTTATTTAGTTTAATACACGAATACGATAAATGTAGACATTATTCATGGATTATTAAATTGCACAAAATCAATTTTCTAATTAAATTTTCAATTGATTAAGTTTGAAAGTAGGAATTATTACAAATTGTTCCAGTCATTTAATTGAATTTAGCGCGATAAGATAGCAAATTATCCAATTAGAAAGAGACGAATTATACGCATAATAAAAAATATTTCAATCGAATTGTATAGGAAACTACAAATGATAAAGAAAGAGTAATTTTGATTGTAATTTTGATAATGTGTAAACTATGTATTAATAATTAAAATTCTAATTTGAATTTCTCAGCTACGGTATTCGGTAGATTTGTAACTCAACTGTCATTGGTATAGTTGTATTCCATTGTTCGTACAATAGTTGGTATACCATGTAGGGTACACTGCAGGAGCTAGGGACGTCATTCATCACAGGCAACAGTAACCGAGATGGCCGAAATCAAGATTTTGACGTAGTTAGAATCGTAACAGAATCAAAAAGATCCATAGAGATCGAGATCGACAGCGAAATTGCTACCTGGTAAAGGAAAAATCAGGACGGTGGAAAACGAAGAACCGACTCGTTGGAAGACGATGCACGAAAGAAGAAAAAGGCAAGCAACGATAAAAATAAAAATAAAGATAAACCGGGCAAGAAACGATAACGTGGATAGGAATAACGATACGTTGCGACGCGAAGAACGAAAAAAAGTTTGAAATGACAAGGTCAAGGGGAAGATCGAGGTGAAGTTCGCAATGTCGGTTAAGGGAGTAAGCGATCGCACAGAAGGCCAGTAAGTCCTGCTCTTCAGTCTGCTAATCCGACATTGGCAAGACAATTAACTCTGAGCAAGAATAGAGATCTTGTTTGGTTGTCTCTGCTCGCCGAGCTAGTCTCTCCCTCTCTCTCTTTCTCTCGCTGTATAGCAACTGGAGCCGTGTAATATCGCGAGACATTGGTCTGCGCAAAGGGCTGCTCAGCCAGCGGCTGTTTCACCGTAGGGATCACAATATCCTTCTATCCGCTTCAGAAATATCCGGCTGATGTCACTTCGCGTCCTAGAGAGGCCGGAAAGATAATCAAACTCCTCACCGACAATTTACGGTTATTTGTAGTCGTGTACGCATACATGCCGGTAATTCTCTGTAGAGGTAAACCGATTTCAGGACTGTCGCTTTTCTCGGCTTCCGAGGATTCTCCCTGATTTTCTCCTTCTATCGTCCCATCTGCGTTTCCCTTGTCCCCCGCCGTTTTCTTCATCTCTCTGCCTACTTTCTTCCATCTGTATCTTCAGCTTCTCCAAATCTCGACTTAGTTATCTGTAACTAAGCTAATCCCAACCAAGAAGTCGGACTATCCCACAACGTGGGCTACTTAAACACGAGTCCGACCGATCCGCCAAAGCCTCCAGACCTCTTCTAATCCACTCCCCCGAGCTTATATATACTCGAATCCTTGCCTCGAGTCCCTTCTGGATATACATAGCTTCCACCTCGGTTGGCTAGAAGATCGGCCAAGACAAAGTCCTCGATCCTCTCGCTTGAGTTAGAGGAAGACCATTTTTACTACCAATTTTGTTGTTCTGATTTTTTCATGCGACAAGACCGTCTACCCTCGTCGAGTCTTCTCAACGGATAAACATAAGAATAATTCGCAATTGTCACCATCATCCAGCCAGAGCTAATGAGATTCCCTGTATTTTTCCTTCTTCTAAATGTCGCTATATGCAATTTTACGATGCATAGCTACTGCGAGCACTTCCACTGGTCCGTATACACAGAAGAATTTTACTTCTGGAAGACAAACTTGTATCTCGTATGTTAAATTTTTGCTAGCAGGTTCAGTATTTTGATATCGATTATCTTTTCTTCTCTTCAACTGTTGCTGAAACGCCTTTCCAGTTTCTACGGAAACGTGGCGATTCTGAAACAAGCTAAACGGCTACGCTCTGTTGGAAAATGAGGGCAAATGGTAAAAATATTCTTTTAATTTCGCAGCAAAGTTACGACTTTCGTTCTGAAACGTATGCGTAAGGGCGTTTATTGAGAACGATATAGATGTCGTGATTCGAAGGTAAATCGGAGAAAGCGCGGTATACGCGGAAGAAGGAGAGATGGTGGTAGAAAGAAGAGAAGAGAGACAAGAGCGCTTCGATTGGATCGTCGAGGATTGAAAGAACTTGATTGGTGATACGGATCGCTACCTTGCAAAATAGAATCTCCGTGAAATCGCAGATTCCCTTGCATGCAAGTTGCGTTCTTGCACTGATTGTCGTGCCGCTTCTGACTAGCTTCTGCAGCAAACGACAGATTTCAGATCAGCTATTTCTATTACCGGCAACTTTCTTCGCCTTCGTTCTCTCTTCCTCAAAATACTAGCCGAATAATGACCAAATCGATATTACGGTTCGTATATGGTTATCTAATAACCACATTAATGTTCTATAATCACATCCGCACCGGATGTTACGCATTTGGTAATGTTGTTAGCTGCAGATGGAACGTAGGTATTTAAGAGATACGAGCCGATTGATCGATGCAATCAGATTATTTCAATTAAATGATGTGCAATATGTATCCTAATATTGCACACCTCGTATCAAATTATTATGCGAAAGTGCAAAAGTATATCTCGCACGCTAAAGTAACAGATACCGAAAGCTAATATTTCGTTCATATTTTTATATCCGTCGTTTCATATTACGAGAATAAAACAACTTTTGTTGAAATTCGTTAGAGAAGACTAGGTGCGGAATTCATATCGTAATGGTTGTATATTATTAATGTATTGTTACGATAATATGCAGCTTATGGTATCGAATGTATTTCAATTAGGGATTAGCTAAAGTGATCCGCAGTCCGCGCGAATAGATTAGATTATAGCTTTGAAACGATTCGACATGCGAGAAAATGTCATAGAAGTAAATTAAATTCTTCTAAATTCGCTATATTTTGATATTTGTGCTTTTCAATTATATCCGAATACACGTTCGCGTAAAGTATCGTTTAACAGAATCTTTTTAACGGAGCTATTAGATGCTGTGCTTTCGCCGACGATTGGACAGTGTCATTAGGATAATAACGAATATTTAAAATTGTAAGGAAATTCCAAAGTGAATATCATAATTACTAAAAGCTCGTAATTGAATAATACGGTATCAGTTGAAATATCAATTTGTTTTAACAAAGCGATAAATTTTGGAATTACGTTTTGTGAAAGATCGATAGTTTGACCATATTTTATTTCACCATATGTAGATATAATGTGAAAGAAGTAAAAATTAAAAATTTACATTTCCTCCAATATTCCGCTTGTATTCAAAAAACGAAACAATTCGATAAATCAAATTGAGCGTATATGGAAAGAAAAGAAGCGCGACGTTAAACAGGTGACAGAGAGAACGCGATACTCTTATCCGTAATGGCTCAGAATTGGTAATCTCATTCAGCAGTCTATTATTACGAGTGGTTGCAGTCTTTTTAGCATACATTTCATGATGCATTTCGTGGAAGGATCGTCTAGGCAGGCAAATACATCGATTTGACATGAGTTCTGGCTTTCTTGTCGTGGAAAAGTCATTACACTCGATTCTAGGCGGATTACGCGACGAATCTCTTTCAAATATGACGACTACCTCAAGATGCAGACACTCATCGCGACCCAATTACTTTTCACCAGCTATCCGATCATTTTGTAATGCTATGCACGTCTGGCGAATTTTAGTTGTTGGGAACAATGCTTCTAAACGCAAGCCGTTGCACTTTGGAGCATTATACGGAAGAGCACAGGGCAAGAACTTGCGCGGATTGAAAAGAATCGGTACAGATTTTGCCCAACGTTAGATATTATAAGGCACGAGATTTGTTCATTTTTCCTATCATGCAACGGTTTTCTATGAAATCGGAATTGGAAATATTCAATGAAAATCAAAGCTATCTCTTTTAAGCTAGTTTAAATTCGTCTGATTTTCAACCATTTTCGACGAAACGATACAAATAAGTATAAGCAGAGAATACGATAATACCGATCAGCAGAAAAGCGAATGCGCGTAAATTATATTACATGCGTATGTGTATCTGGTCTTTGTTAATAAAACGTTTTGTTGATGCACTGTTACGTTATAAATCAAGTTACAACGTATTTGAAGGTAAAACCTAGATTTAGTGGTAAACCGCGAACCGCAAATATCATGAATATACAAACACACGCACACTACGATATATTACATAAGTACAAACAATATAAGTACGCTATGCAGCTTGTAAAGTAATCCTTGTTATTAATTTAGAAAGTCAACTATGCAAAGTTGAAATTAAACACAGTCGTATGGAATAATGCATGGTTTGGATGGAGCCTAATTGAATTAGCAGTTACAACCAATTATTGAATGTTCCGTATTTCATTTCACGAACATGCAAAACAAACGAATATAAATGTTTTTATGTTATATGAATGATCGTACAAATATCAAACAATTTTCCACCACGTATTTTGTTTGTACATGTTGGAACGTATATTTTGAAAGTGGTCTAAATTCATTTTCCTTCGCTTCGAGTTGTTCAAGTTTGTATTTCTATCGATTGAAAAATCCTGACGCGGTCTACTTGAGTATTGTTATTGGTAATTATATAAATAATTTTTTTTCAAATTAACTAGAACGACACCTTTTTTCGGGCTCATCGATGGACTTACGCCACTTTCGTAATTAGCGCATTGCACAATTCATCAAATTTTAATTATTTAAGATTCATATTTTATACTCTAATCCACTGTTATCTATAAATAAGAGCAAAAAGAACAACGTACTATTATTTCATTTCAGGATTTATTTATCTACTGTAACAATGTGCTTGTAACATTAATATCGAATACATTCTACTTTTCATTTCGGATCCTTATGTGGAAGCGTTTTAAAATACTCGTGATGTAAGGCAATAATTGCATCATATCTTTGTATTTTACCATATTCTACATATATATTTATGTTCGTTGTAATTTGTAATTTTTATTCTGTAATTTGTTATCAACGTAATTCCTTCTGTAAATAATGAGCTAGAGAAAGACATTCGAAATATCCAGAGGTTTCATCGAACTTTTATTTATTACAAAGTTTAGATTCACGTTAAAACGTTAAATGAATAAGTCAAGTTTCTGAATATAAATAAACGTAAAGCTATTATTCATTTAATAATACTTTAAATGTAACAACAATTTACGAATATATTACTGAATCTCATTTAATATTATATCAGATATAGAGATATAAACATTCGCAATCATTTTTTTTTTGTTTCATTGCTAATATTATGTCGACTGTTTGGGTAGGCTACGGGTTATATAGACTTGCATCGTTCGCAAAGCAAATGATTTTTTAAAACATATTTTGAGACGTAAACTATAAATTGTTTGTAAATAAAATCACACCAGAGTGTATCTGAATTTGTCGCTTTGTCAACTTTTTCAAAAAATGGAATTACGTCGCTTTTAAAATAAGTGATCCATACTTAACTAAATGTATGCAGCGGGGAATCTCTTGCAGTATCCTTCTTAACAATTATAAAACGTTTTATTGCTACATGACTTTTACTTAAAAAATGCTACTCCGTTTCAGTAGCTATTTTAAAGTTTTGTTAAATAGCGCAACATCCAGCACCATTTGTACGGATCCGATTCGACGTAACATAATAACATAAACTTGCATTATGTTTTCCATCAATATTGTTTATTAGAAACTTTGGTTTACAATTAGTTTTAGTCGGTTTATTGAAAACTGCCGCTGACAAGTGATAAGATAACCGATCGTTTTGGACACCTTGGATAAGCTGTATGGATAAAACGAGGTGCATGTCCTCCGCTCCATCTTCCTTGAAATGACCAATGTCTTTCGATACGTTAGATTAGGTTGTCCAAATTTATGGGCCGCTGTCAGCGGGGTTGAAAGACAAAGACGGTATCAGTAACTGGGTGACCGAGTAATCCGATGTGAGGCCAGCTGCGCCAAATTGGCAGTGGCTCTACCGGCGGTGGCGCGCGCTGTCTTTAAAATTCGAAGCGAGTTAATTTGATTATCGCTATAACGGAGCTTTACTGGGCTGAGGAATAATCCGGCTGTATAACGACATCGGCTTAGCTATTGCCGGCGCGTTTCTATTGTACGACTGTACAACGTCCTGGAAGACTGCCGTGGCGAGAGAGGCAGGGGTTAAGAGTCTTCGCCTGGAAGGGTGTAAGGGGCTATACTGATTGGCCCCCAGCTGGGGTAGCAGTAAACATTCTCTCGCCTTTCCGTCGTGCTACCAGAGCCCACCACTAGCTCCTTTCCTCTAGTCCTCTTCGCTCTCTCTCTCTCTGTCTCCACTTCTCGCTCGCCTGCTTCCATTTTCTTCTTACCTCCTCCTGCCACCGTCTGCGCTCTCTTCCCTCTCGTCCTTCTCTGACCTCTTGCTTCCTGCTCAATTCCGCCCCTAACTCCTTTTCTCTCTCTTACGAACTTAAGCCCGATTTAATGGGGTGGAAACGCGCGGCTCGATCAAGTTGTATTCAATTATCCCTCCTTTCCGTCCCCCTGTTAACCCCAGCCATCTACACAGTGTCTTGCAAGAAAGTTTTTTTTCTTTTTCTCATTTTCGTTTTCCGTCTCTGTTGTTGTTTGCCTTTCTGTCCGCCGTTCGTTTCTCTAACGTTACATCTCGTGTCCCTGTTTCGGACAACTTCCAACGATGTATCGCTGTACGTTCGATTAACTCAAGGTCAATTTGAGTAGCTAATCGAAATCCATTTAAACTTCTTTACTGTTTCTTGTTTTCCTATCCTTTTGCAATCGTATTCCGTCATTTGTACATCAACTAAACGTTATATTTTTCTTAATACTATTATATTTATTATTATAAATAATAATACTTTATAAATTCCATAGAAATTATATTTATAATCGTAACAGGGAATTAAGAAAGAGAGAAAAGAGAGATGCTATTTTGGCCAATTAAAAGCAAATGCACGAGTTACGTTCATTTCCCCGTGTATATCACAGTGTACCGCTTCTCCTTCAACTCTTGCCGATGACACCGCTATTTTAACAATGCACAATGATGCTGACATTGCTTCTTAGCTTCTGCGGCAATGCCTACTAACTCCACAAGCTTGGTTCTTTAAATGGAAAATAAAAGCGAACGAGGAAAGATCCAGACGCTTTACCATCACATCCAGACAAAAATGGATTGAGATAAAGATTAAAATAAGTTTCAAATAAAAAGAAGAAACACGGGCTATGTAGAGCGAAGAAACTCAAAACTGAATCTAACGCATAAAATTGTATTATTCGAAACTGTTGAGGTTATTCGATGTGTAAACAGAGAAAACTTGTGGATAAATTGTAAGGCAGAAAATATATTTTAAATAGAAGTGTAATTATAAGTAAGAATACAATTTGAGCTGATCTAGATCCGCATGCTAGCTGTGTTACCGAATAACTGAAAATCCCGAAGCTAACGTCGCCTGTCTACTGTTTATGGTCTGACTTCGTCGCAGTCTTTTGTCTACACGCTGTCGATGGCTTCAGTGCTTGAGAAAACTAAAAAGACCAGATGTAGAGTTTTCTTAGAAGTGGTAACCACTTCAACAGAAACTATTATTGAATCTACCTATCGAACTGTATCTACGGATCGAACTCTGGCATAGGTACAGTTGCTATAAGCAACGTCTAAAAAACGGAAGCTTCAAGTACAACAGTTAATGCCCTGTAGTATGTTAGAAACAAAGATGTCAGAAAAAATCTCAAGATGGAATTAGTTGACAATACAATAACACAGTGTCTTGCTGCGAAATATAAACAGTTATTAAAAGACCACCTAAATTTACTAGCAAACAAGACTGAGAAAGAAGCATCCCAATGATTTGATTAGCTAATACACTTAATAACGTACGATCAAATGTATTTAACTCTATGGCGAATATGCCTGCAAAATTGCGTTTACCAGTAGGCAAATTAGATGTTAGGTATTAGGATATTTGCCATCACTGCATGAAATAAACAAATCCACTTACTTTAACTTCTATATTTAATCAAAACATACATACAGGTAATAATACTTATTGCGAAACCTTTGCCAAATACAAGTTGGTCTGCGCAAGCTGATGTAACAAGTGGCTTAAAAGAGAATTACGTTAACATTAAATAGCATTAAACAAACTATTCAGAAATGAAACTGAAAAGCCAGTTGCTCGAGTAGAAGCGGCTACATTATTTAATAAACTGGTATTTCATTAACGTGTGTTTGGGGAAAGATTTTAGATAAAATAATTGCTGTTAGCAAATCGTCCACACGTCCAATATCTACAGTGGTATTGTTATACGTAGCATAAACAATTTCATTAAAAATGTGCCTAACGATTTCGAGAAGTTTGGGGATATTACTCCAATTCAATATAAAAAGGTGATGAATTACAAAAAAGAAGTATTTTTCGATGATAGCAATGACAACAACGGACGATTAAAAGGAGGTGAAGCTCCTAGACAGAATATTTTATCATAAACCGTTTGTGATACAATAGTTACTTATTCTTGTAGAAGAGCTGATATATAAAGATATAAGCGATAAATTGAAATCTATGTACACATACATGATTATAGCGAAGAAAGCTTGAGAATATAGTCATCGCTTCCGAAAAATTTAATTTTATAATCGAATTTTAAAAATCTGTAATGAAAACATTATTTACGCAGTACTCTTTCGGAATAAAAGCTTAACGCACTGCTAATACCGTACATAAAAAATGGATACTCTAAAAATTCTCTGTTACGAGGATATTATTAATAAGCTTACAGATGTTAAAATTGGAAAACAAAACTTTGTAATTGCTTAAAATAATTTAATGTTGGTCGTTTATTTTCACTTTGTATCTTTTTAAATCTCAAGCTGACAATATAAATTAACACAACTCCAAAAATTGTGATTTTTCACGAATATAACCCTCATCCTCGTTTACATAGAAAGCTCCCTATATTCATTTGTATGTCTAGGATCCTTGCGTACAAGCTATTATTCCAATTCGTTATACCAATTTATCGAATGTTCTCACGAACAAATCGTAAATTATCTCGAGGAAAATAAAAAGGAAGAAATTTTCGCGCGTTGTAATAAACTGTGATTACTCTAGTAAAGTAGAGTATTAAATGTCTATTACGATTGTAGTAATTATTTTTCCTTTATCTCAAGAAACGCACTTGAAAGTAGGAATGATATCATAAATACGGTATATATATATATATATATTTAATATGTATATAAATATAAATATAAATATGTATATTTATATATATATAAATATATACATATATATACATATATATATATATAAATTGTATTTTGTAATTAATCCCTTTAAAGGATTAATTATCGTTATTCGAATAAAATATCAGGACATCCATGTGTTATATAAATAATTCTTATCTAATTATATGTATGTTTGAAACAGGAATTACAGGCGGCGCGTTATCGACGGAATCATATTGCCCAAATGAATCGTGAATATATCGAGCCACATATGTTCAACCTGAGCCATCAGATTGCTATACATATAGCGTTCTACGTACATAAAAGTACCTAAAGCGATGCCAGGGAAAATGGTGATCTGTCTTTCAGTTAATAGAGTGGTAAATCTGCTTCCCCTAGTTCTGTACTATAACGGCGTGTGAGATAAAGTCTAGAAATAGCGATTATTAAATTGTATTCGCTCATTTCATAATATTCTGTTAAAAAATTTCATTACATATTCTGATAATCATTTTTTTATTCGGTTATTTTTCAACCAGACCTTTTTCATTCCTTTGTTCAAATTTATACACAGGGCGTGTAAAAAGTAAGTGTAAAAACCATCGTAGCGTGACTCTACACCACTGGAAATTTGTAAAAAAAGTTTCCATTAATCTGTTTCGTCCCTACAATATAAATATATTTTTAATTTGTGCTTGAGACTGTTTAACCAAAAATTACAGTACTGGTAAGTTGTGTTTAACGATGAAAATTGTTAAAAAAGAATAAAATCACATAAACACTCGAGTAACACCCTAGCATGGAAAACTACAGATTGTAAAGAAATACCAAGCGTAAATAGATTATCTTACTAAACAGAGGTTCTCCAGAAGCTTATTAGTTCACTGTAAACGAAGCACACGAACGAGACAAATATACAACGCTGTACTTCCATAGGTCGTTAATTAACTAAACATAAATTTACTCACTCTCGGTGAAACTTAAACTCGGTGAAATTTTGTCTTCTTTGCAAGACTATCCAAATGTGTTTCTATTCTTCCCAGAGCTAAAGAATTAATCAATTACTTTAGATGGTAATCAGTACGTTAAGTTAATCTTCAGTTACTCAAATTACAGTAGAACCTCCGTAATATGAACTAATTGGGAGACAAAAATGTTCGCATAAGAGAATTCTCGCATTACAGAAGGACAAACGGTTAGCACTCAATTTGACTTATACGTAGAATACAAAATCAGAAAGACGGTACTCTTCGACCCATCTTCTTTTTAACGAAATCAATGAAATAAAGAAATGCAACCTAAAATTTTGTTGGCAGCTAAATCCCGTTCCTTTTGGTCTTCGAATTATATAAGTTCTGTTTCCAAACCCCTAAATGCCTCGAAATGAGATGGTAAATCTTCGTTAATCGTTAAAAAGACGAAGGTGACCTTCAAATCTTCATTTGATGGAAAATATTCATCACCATGTAACGGTCATCTAGGAACCAAACATCTTTTATTCGAAACGAAATTTACTTCTCCTTAACTTCAAAATTGAAAAAACTGTTAACATGGCTCGCCTTGGGTGTCGCCATCCTGTAAATCCAATTTATTAATTTATTAATAAATATAAAGATAAGCGATATAATATAACAAAAATTTGTAGCAATTTACAAATGGTATGTGAAAATGTTAGCAAAGATTACATTAGAAAATTGATAAATAACATATTACCGAGTTAAATATTTATTTAAATCAAGCAGTTTAAATTAACTAACAACATTTTTGTAATTAAAGATAACGATAGCCAGTTGTGCAACTTATTCGCGTAATTTTGTCCATGATTGTACAGATAATACGTTTATAAAGAGAACTATAGGAAAAATGTAAACAAGATCAATAGCCAAACACTCGATGAATATATAATGCGAGGAAAGTGCTTCGTCATTGCGGTTGATCGGAAAATTCAACGTTACAGAGGAGGTTAGCTGTGTTTATAGCTGGACTCACCCTCTCGAGATCACCGTTTCCCCTTCGTCGCCATCATTCTGAGCAATTATTCGCAGCCGAAGGGAAACGCGTACGCCGATCTCTGCCGAACTCTGTTCAAAGATATTGCTGGCCCCCTCCTAGGGCTCGCTTTACATCCAGCAGGCTTCTATGGGGAACACAGGGTTGGTACGTGCGATGCACGACTCGTACTTTCGTTTCTATGTATTCGATAGTCGCGTATATATTAGAAAGCCGTGCATGTATACGTTCGCGAGGCCATAGAACAGCTCTGCAGCAACTGCGCCAAACTTCGAATTAGCGCCGACGACGAACTTCGAGATTTACAGTACAACTGCGACCTCCGTGAACGCCACCACTGAAAGAATTCCACCTCCCTTTAAGATATATATATATCTATATATGTATGTATGTATGTACGAATGTATGTATATATGCGCAAGAGTATAGCCACGCGCATTGTCACCTTTAAACTTTAAACACGCCTATCCTCCTTGCGGTATTTTTCGTCCACTCGTTACATCTATGGTAAATAAATAACTAAAATTTACTTCATATTTCGTTATATTAACGTTTCAAACGGTTAATCCTAGAGTATATACCGTAAAATACGTTTATTCAAAGATTTCTACATGTAGGTAGGTTTGGCAAGGCTTCTTCGTATATAATTTCATATATAACGTTATAATAGTGTTTTTTACAAATCATACTATAAATTACTTTTATTAGAAATAATTTCTTGCTCGTTATTTCACATCTCTATAAAATTATCTCGTATACCGTATAGTATATCTCAAAATACAGCGCAAATACATAGAATGGCATAGCCAAGAAAGAAAATCCACGTTCAAACGTTTCATGAAACGCGGAGACACTTAACGCGGGAACGTAGAATTTAGGTATAGAAATCAGTTACTAGACGAGAATATCCTAGAAAGCCTTCTAATGGCAAATACGTTATCCCCACAGCTGAAATGCAGCTTCTTCAGTTACATGCCTCGTGGATGTTAACGAAACCAGTGTAATAACAATTAGTAGTAAAAGGGAGACGTACATACTTTAAGACGAAACCAGCGCACACGCGAGCAATTGCTTTCGCAACAAAGATTTGTTTGAAGGATATAGTGTAACTGAGTTTCAGAGATACTCAGATGTAATTTACTTTGTGTTTACTCAATGAACGAAATTCTACCGATTTGTCTATTTCTTCAAACACAATTAGATTTATACATATATACATATTAAAATACAATTGGGCATTTAATAACAAACATATTAGGCAGATTAAACTCAAGAATTATTAATTATTAAGATCAGTGGTTTAAAGATTACAATGATTATGACATTATCTGTATCGGAATAATCATCCCGTTGCAATACAACATTAGACCGATGAGACAATTTATTATTAATAATTTCATACGTTGAAATTTAGAATATACGTATATTTATAAGGCTATATTCCTTCCAATTAGAGATATTTATAGATTTCAATTTTTGAATATCGAAAACAAAAATTTCGACATATTGCTAGCAAGACAGAATACCGGCGTTATGCCAAGTTATTATACCGAAGTTTGAAAAATATTCTTCTACAATTAATGGTGAAACGAACATTTTTAAAGTTAAATTCAGACTGGCATAAATGCCATTCAGATTCAACCTACAGACGAAAGAAATGTGGTCTGCATTGGTGGACGGCTCATTTATCGATAATGGACGACAAACACGTGGAAACATTTTAGACGATTGATAATGTGTATAGAACATAAGAAATGATGAAAAATTCGGCATGGTAATTACTCCTAATAAAATAGATATAGTATATAGAACGAAAAGAGATCATGTACTTACTTGAAAAACAAAGCGTCAACTCTAAAAAATAACTTTCTACACTGGCAATATCAACGTATACGTTTAACGCGCGAAAACCTTGGAATAAATAATATGACGTCGAAATGTGTTGTATATATATCTAAAAAGTAACTTTCTACACTGGCAATATCAACGTATACGTTTAACGCGCGAAAACCTTGGAATAAATAATATGACGTCGAAATATGTTATATATATATCGGAGATGGAAGGACATCGGGACCTTTCTTTAGGATGTTCGGGAAAAATCCAATATCCCAATCCAGATGTTTACGACAACGACATGTTTTTTTTATTTATTTATTAAAATTTACAATCAATTCTCGCATTGAGAATTTTCAGTAATTTTTTCTGGCCTGGCGCAGTGACATGGCTAATTATTTATAATAAGTTAATACTTATTATAGATAAGTATAATTTATAAGTAAGTATTGTAAATAAGTAAATATTACTGAATTTAGATAACTAATTGAATCTAACGTTTAGGTCTAGCGGGTAGTGTCTCTTCAGCCTGCGGATCTGGTCCGACGTATCAAGTAGTCCAGTAATTAAGGGGTTTCGGTGTTTCTTGACTCTTTTGCTATATGTGTCGCTATATTTTGCTATTTCCTCTTTGACTGTTGGTATCTTGAGGTCGCGATGTATTAGTTCGTTGGTGACATACCAGTGAAGTAGTATTATAGTTTTATAGTTTTATAGGAAGTTCCTTGATTGCTTTATTGCCTATTAGGTCGTGCCCTGCTGCTTTCTTGGAATTTAGACGATTGATTGATTCTATAATCTCTGCAGAAGTGAAGGGTTCAATAGGAGAGATTTGGAAGGGAGAGTGCAGGTATTCAGTAATGTCCGCGGCAGCTTTGGAGGAATGGGGTCTAAATATTTTAGACAAGTATTTAGCAAACAGGTTGGCTTTTTCTATAGGGCTACGCGCCTATTCACCTTGCGGACGACGGATTGGAGGGATTATTTTCGGGGGCCGCGTGAGTTTCCTGGATGCCTTCCATAGTGAGTAGTTGGAGTCAGCTGTGGGGGACAAATTGGCGAGATATTTATGAAAACAGTCATTTTTATAATTTTTGATGATTTTCTCCGATGTTCTATGGGTCTGCCATACTCTTCTTAGTCTACGTTTTTCTGCCATTTTTTTTAATATGTAATGGGGATATTCACTTTTACTGATAGAAGTCTTAGTAGGTGTGGAGGAGCGGGTAGCGTTTACTATGCTCATGTTTAAGTATTCCGTGGCTGCTTCGATATCTTCATTAGTTTTTAGTGAAGTTAAGGCTGCAATTGAGTGATTAAAGACTTCTCTAAAGAGCTGCCAGTTGGTGAGTTGGTTATGAATAAAGCCATTAGGTGTATTCTCGATAATCATTGAACTGATTGTTACTGTCACGGGGGAATGATCAGAAGAGAGATCAGCCGAGGAGTTGATTTAGACGTATCTTGGCAAGATATTTTTAGTTATGAAGAAGTCAAGTAGATCAGGTATTTTGTTAATGTCTGTGGGCTGGTGTGTGGGTTCGTATGTGGTGAGGTAGTTGAGATTGTTGGTTATTATGCTGTTTAAGAGATTTTTGCCTCATACTGTGACCAGTCTGCTGCCCCATTGGGTATGTTTGGCGTTATAGTCTCCTCCAGCTATGAATCTATTGCCCAGGGTGTCAAGGAAGTTATCAAAGTCTTCTTTGGCGATGGAATGTCTGGAAGGGCAGTATACTGCTGAAGTGGTGATTGTACCATGGCAGTCTTCTATTGGTACGTTTGTTGCTTGGAGGTAGTCTTTCTGGAATGATGGAAGTTCGTAACGCTTAATGCTGGATTTGATTATGATTCCAGTGCAGCCGTGAGCCTTTCCACTGGGATGTTGGGTGTGGTAGAAGTTATAACCATTTATTTTTAGGTAGTTTTTGTCAGTGAAGTGGGTTTCAGATACGAGCATTACGTCGATTTGCTGCTGTTTACGGAAGAGATCTAGTTCAAATTTGTGTTGAGCTAGACCGTTGGCATTCCAAAGAGCTATGCGTCTTGGTTTTATTTTGCATCGGGGCGTATTAATTTATCCATGATGAGTGTCAATAGTGATAGCAAATTATTTATTTGTTCAGATTGTTTTTCTATTAGCTTTTCAAGTCTAGAGACGTTGTCTGTGTTTTGTGAATTGGGGACACTATTTTGAGAATGGTCCCTGTGGCTATTCGAATTATTTTGGTTTCCTTGTACTGCTTGGGCATAGGAGATTGAAGTAGTAGTGAATTTAGGGGGACTGGGTATTTGATTGGTTGTCTCATTGGCTCTGAGTTTAGGATACTTATTTATATATAAGGTTTCGTAGGCTGAGCAGCCTTTGTAGTTAGCAAGATGGTCACCTTGACAGTGGATGCACTTCGCTGGGGTTTCCGGTGATTTAGTGTACTGGTCAGTGGGGTGTGTACTTGCACATTTAACGCAGCGGAAGGTATGGTTGCAGTATTTCTGCGTGTGACCGTATCTTTGGCACCTTTTACATTGCACTATCTTTTAACTAGCGGTGGTTCGAATTTTACTATTGAGTTCATTAGACGACTGATGTTGTATATTTCCTTATTGTTAGGCTTTTGTTTTATGTCAATAAAAAATAAGGATGACGGGTCTTTCGAGACTCTATGCCTTATGTTACTAACATTGATTACTTCGTGACCGTGTTTTAAGAGTTCGAATTTCAGTTCATCTATATTTGCTGAGTGGTGGATGTTGCGTAGAACCACTCGGGAAGGTCTTTCGTATTTGAGCTGGTATGTATGGAAGTTGGCATTCATGGTATTTAGTAGTTTTGTGAGTCTTCTATATGCATCAGGGTTTGTCGGCAGGATTTTTACTTTGTTATTGTTTGTTTTTAGGTTGTAGTCCTCTTTGGAGATATCTCTCTCTATGGACTTAATCATCGTTTGTATGTCGATGACATCACCAAAAAATATTGGTGGGGGAGGGGAATTTCTTTGGGTGCTTTAGTTTGTTGGTGGGTCTGCAATTTCCATGGAGTCGTTTGTGGATTCTAATATGGCGTATCTATTGCATGTGGTTATTTGATTTGTTGACTGTTCGTTCTGGGCGGCATTTGTTTTTATTTTTGATGCTTCTATTTTTCGCTTTTTAGAGTTTTTTGCGTCATTAGTACGGGGGATCTGTTACACTTTTGCCACGGAGGAGGCAGCGCGGAGTAATTGTGGATTTGCTCAGGAGAGCCTGGTCGTGATACCTGAGCTAATTAATTCAAGTTGAATAACTAGTCGAGAGGCTATGAGGCTAGGATTCGGGTAGGGGTTAGGAGCATAGGAATGTTTCTCTAAAAGATAGGAAACACTTGGTTGTATTCACTTTCGACGGATGGGCGACACGTGTTATTTTACGAACTTCACAGAGCACTAGATACACGTCTGCACGCTTCGGCACTCAACAGCGAACTGACAACGACATTTAAGCAATAAACGAAGAAATAGTTATGCGGGCACTTAAGGTTTATGATGATGGGTTTGGGCTTGAGGTAACATAATGAGTCACCGAACGTACCCACGGTCACGGGAGGGACGTGTAATAATGGAAGTAGAAAATAGTTGTGCAGCTCTCCTCAAAAACAGAGATTGACCCAAGGAGTGGTAAAAGGATTATATAAGGGCAGTTTCATTTGGATTACGAGTTAGTTAGTTAGTTAGTTAGTCGTGGGGCGAATTGCTGATTGAGTTATCAAGAGAGTTATCCGAATCGTGTATTACGTTGGCACTCGTCATCCCATCGACCATGGATTCGTTATCGAACCTGATTTCGTTGTCATCAACATCTCGACCATCCTATCGCCGCTATTATAACCCTTGTAGTACACACATTTGTACCAATAAACATTAGCTATATCCGCGATGGTAAATTTGAGTGAAGGTTCGTCGAACGCCCAAAATTCCAACCTTAATCCGACATATATCTAAAAAATAACTTTCTACACTGGCAATATCAACGTATACGTTTAACGCATGAAAACCTTGAAATAAATAATATGACGTCGAAATATGTTATATATATATATCTAAAAAATAACTTTCTACACTGGCAATATCAACGTATACGTTTAACGCATGAAAACCTTGAAATAAATAATATGACGTCGAAATATGTTATATAAAATTATCGAAAAAGAAAGAACAGAACTAATTTTCGATCGATACGGTATGCCAGTCGGTACCGCACGACTCATCTCTGTACCTTTATATATCGAAGACTAATCAGCGTTATTACGTAAATTATCGAAAAAGAAAGAACAGAACTAATTTTCGATCGATACGGTATGCCAGTCGGTACCGCACGACTCATCTCTGTACCTTTATATATCGAAGACTAATCAGCGTTATTACGTTCGATCTACGCATAATTGCCATTTATGTGAATAACTCGTGTAACTAGCAATGACATTTCAATTAAAGCCGATAGTGACTTCATAAAATTATAAATTCCAGGTTTCGATACATATTAACACTTTGTTGGACAAAACCGTCAACGGTTAATCGTATAGTGACGTGATTTTTGTTGACTAATATAGAGGTACTTTCCTCTCAGATCTACTTTGTAACTTGGAATTGATTTCTCGATGTGCAGCGCCGTAACGTTAATTTGTTGTGCTCGAACCAACAGGTATGGTAGAGTGCAGCAGCACTTGCATTTAAACAGCTTTCCGGTTCAAAGTCCAAAACTAGTTGGACAGAAACGCGGCAATGCCTTCACAGTGTGCACACGTCACTACGTGAATATCGCTATCGATAATACCAATATTGGAAACAGTTTCAAGGATCATAAACTCCGTACCTCCAAACAAACGCTATCGTTAAAAGACTATTCGATAAACTCTTATTTCGGTATGCATTGAATTAAGAATTATAATTACAATTCTCTGAATACTATGTTGTGTGCATCGTGCAAATCAGATATCACGATTCGGTCATTTCCAGAGATTCGAGCAAGCATCTTTTTTAGATAATTTCAATGGAACACTGTCTGACGGTTTGGCGAATTCCAATTTAGTTTCATCGCTATATTTCATCGACTTATCAAACGTTTTGTGATAAGGCAACGAGAGGATAACGCCCGCTTCCAAACACATTAATTACACACGCAGAGTGACTCCCGCAGGATTGAGAAATTTGAAAATTAGACACTTATTTATGTAATTATGGGTTAACTGTAGATATTTTGTAGATGTTATAACAATTTAAGTATCGATAATTTTTCATTGAAAAGCGATCCTTAAATTTTGCGCGCCAGTCATATCGCAATTTAAATACCTTTCTATTGGTGCAACGAAACAAAAAAAAAAAGAAAATATTCGTGTTCATTGACATACGTAACAAACAAGCTTCCAATCCCTCGCTTCTTTCTTAAATGAAAAGTTTAGTATCCTCGTGTGTATAATACAATTGTACCTTCTTTCACTGTTAAGATAAAGTATAATTTAATTTGTGTAATCCTAAATACATTACTGTAGGTGCTATGTAAGACAATTTTGAAGTGATATGTAGCCATCTTCCCTTACAAAGTCATACTCTTGCGATTATATGTATGTTCAACTAACTTCTCAGAATTCTAATACCTCTCTCGAACTTAACTTGGAATATCCAAATAATCCTATGTGACAAGAAACTTCTAAGATCCCGATCCGATCAGTCGAGATCAGTTTCCGCCTAAGCTAAAAGTACCCGCAGTTAATTATAAAAGACCAGCAACTCTATATTAGTATTAGTATTAGTATATCAAAAATCAACTTTATCGTCCAACTTAATGCGGCTGTTGGTTCGCTTTTGGCTCTTTAACCTTATTGATTCTAATACAATTTTAAAAAATATGCAATTTAAATATAATTATGTATAATGTATTATTTATATATTATGCATAATAATCTAAATTATAGGTATGTAATTTACAGACATATAGATATATGAAATCATTTTTAATATGTTAAATACCTATCCTCGTCTCTTCTGAAAAACAATCATCGCTTTCGAAGCGATTTATACAAAGTCACGATTGATTCAAGCATCTTAAACATTTCTCTCTTAGTTTTTCTTTTTTGATAATAGAAAAAATGTTTGGTTTTGAATAATATTTGAGAAATATATTACTTGTCCCTAAACAAATTGTGTGGTCGTCAACTTTTTTTTTTATAGATGGAAACGTTGTGAAGATATCAGGGTTAGTTTCATTATCAGAAATGGAATGCTATATCTTTTATGCCAAAATATGAAAGATCATTGAACTCTGAGTAAGAAGAAAATTTATCTGTATTAGTTCAGACCTAATAATTAACGAGTAATTTGACATAGTCCCTTGTACGAAAATATACTTTGCGTAATATCTACTTGGTAATTCAATATTAACAAAAAATTTCGTTAGACAGAACGTTACGGACAGTGTCAATTTGCGTTGCGTCCGTTAAAAGTGAGTATAACGAGATCCAGCAAAAGTTCCTCTTCGACCAACTCTCTCTCTCTCTCTCTCTCTCTCTCTCTCTCTCTCTCTCTCTCTCTCTCTCTCTCTCTCTCTCTCTCTCTCTCTCTCTCTCTCTCTCTCTCTCTCTCTCTCTCTCTCTCTCTCTCTCTCTCTCTCTCTCTCTCTCTCTCTCTCTCTCTCTCTCTCTCTCTCTCTCTCTCTCTCTCTCTCTCTCTCTCTCTCTCTCTCTCTCTCTCTCTCTCTCTCTCTCTCTCTCTCTCTCTCTCTCTCTCTCTCTCTCTCTCTCTCTCTCTCTCTCTCTCTCTCTCTCTCTCTCTCTCTCTCTCTCTCTCTCTCTCTCTCTCTCTCTCTCTCTCTCTCTCTCTCTCTCTCTCTCTCTCTCTCTCTCTCTCTCTCTCTCTCTCTCTCTCTCTCTCTCTCTCTCTCTCTCTCTCTCTCTCTCTCTCTCTCTCTCTCTCTCTCTCTCTCTCTCAAGCACACACACATAAATTCGAGTATAATTATTCAAACTCGGAATCACAACTGTTACGACCAAAGTGAAAAAGGCTCATAGAATAACAATTGTTCTTTCGATTAAAATGGTTTTCGTTACAATTATGTACTTATAGGTGATCGAAAAATGTTTCTTCTTTCCTGATAACCATGATCGCTGAAGGAAATTTATTTCGATAGCTCATAATAGCTATCGGCGATGGAAAATCTATTTCGGTCGCTCATACTAATCGTAGATAATGGAAGTTTGTTTCGGATTGCACATGATATTTATCGATCGAAGAAATCGTATTTCCATCATGGTAGTTATAAACGAGGAAAATATTATCTTGGCTTGGAACAGGTTTTCGGTTTCGAAGTTTATGTTTCACCGCTATGAATAGCGCACGTTCGGTTCGAATGGCCAACAATTAATTTCAAATTCAAATTAATAAATTACAATAATCCAAGTTTTCAAAAAAACTTCCCTCGGTAGAAAATTATATTTATTGATTTTTAAATTTATTATTAAAATTATAAATTAAAATTCAATGTATCAAACATAAGATTCTCCAAGTTTTGCAGAGGCCCCTGTTCACGTCTCTTTCTTTCAAAGTGACAAAAAACTGTTTTCGTTCGGAAGCAGAGAATCGTTTTGGTCGAGTACAAAACAATGCTTTACACAATTATGAGCAACAAAAATACAATTTCTCTGGCCCGTAACTGTTTTGAGCAATCGAAATAAATTTCCCTCTTCGCTAACTATTATACTATTGTATATCCGATCGAAATATAATTCTCCTTGTCAATAATGGCTATGGAAAACGAGACAAATTCTCGGTCACTTATAATCATTATTTCTAATCAGAACGTTTAAAAACTGAAATCTTGTAATCACGATTTTTTGAAAACTTGTCTTCGTATTTTATGGTTAATATTCTCAGCTAAAAATAATAAACAAATGTTACTGATTTTCTTCTTAAAAATTTTTGGGGTAACTGTTGATCCCTGATTCAAACATAATATTCAAGCCCATAATCCTGTGCAACACAGCTGAGATACCAATGCGACTTCACCGCTCGAATTGTGTCGATTTTTATCAATCGAGTTACGAGACCTTCATTAAGATTTCCCGCAGCTCCCTGATTTCGCATCAGACTCATTCGCACGTTTCAATCTACTCTACTCAGTAGTTCCCCGATTTCGCATTGGTCCACGAAAATTAAACCCCTTCGGATTCCCTATTAGGTTTGTTCGTATCCTGTGGTCGACTAATTTTGCCTCAGGTTTGTCTGCATTTTCTCCAACTTCCTACCGATAGCTTCCCGACTTTGCGTCGGATTCCCAGTGATTCACAGTGCGTTGACCATTGGACAAAAGTCAAAAAATCAACCCTAACCCCAGTCGCCAGTTAAAAGCCTCATAGGGGCATTTCTGGGTGTGTATTAATAAGATTAAAAGTGTTTTTTAAACAAACAAACGAGCGTCCATCTTGTCTAGATACATCGTTCGTGAGTCAGAATTTTCAGTCAAAGTTCATCTTCTCTTTCGACTGAGTTAGTGTGCCTGCATTTTTTTTTATTATTTTCAGTGTAATCTGTTATTAAAAGACAAGTGCTCTTTATTTCGATAGCTTTTTGTTTCTTTTTTTCCACCTTTTAGAAGTGAAATTAGTAACCTAGGTTTTGATGACTTTAATTAAGGTTCTAAAAAGTACTGCTCAAAACTACTTCATAATATTTGGTGAAAATATGCATATCCCGCAAAAGATCACGAAAAAATTAGCTGCGAAAGTAACTTACCTGCCAGAGTATGTACATGAAATTGATACGAGAAATAAAATCTGTTCGATTTCTGCAAAAATGCAGTTTTCTCACTTGGGTCAGCACTATCCGTTACTAAGTTTCGATAATTTCCACACATATATCGATGGGATTCTTAGCAGCGTAATCGTCAAAAATTAACAATTTTTTGACAAAAGTGACAAAGACACTTCAAATTAATAATAGACTGTATATATAGTGTCATTGTATTTCCTGTTCAAATAAGGCTCCACTGTCATATCAATTGACAGTACCAAGTTGGTATCTATATTTACCCTTCTTTCTTAAGATGACTACGCTGCTCATCGTGTGCCTTGTTACGTGTGATCTGTGACGCTGATACGTACATGTGGAGTACGAGATGCCGTGAAGCCGTGTGAAGCTACTTGATCGAACTTTGACATATCATGGCTCTAGTATTTATCGCCGCTATCTTTCGACCAGTGTACTTCACTCTCCTGTACAGCCCTTCGTCCTCGTAGCACGCGGTGTCCATTAGTGACAAAGTATCGAGTGTTGCGAGGTCGAAGGGCAGTACAAGAGTCGTTAAGAAACTTGAAGAAGCATTCCTCAACAGGCGACAATTTTTTTCAAGGAACATGGAACAACAATAAGATATTCCTGGTTGTTACTTCATTGGAGACAGGATTAAACAAGTAACAACCGGCGATATCTGTTGGAGGCGACAGAAACACGAAGAAACTCGGAGAAAAAGTCAATAACGAGCGGCGGCTTTTACAAGAAACATGGGACAACGATAAAAAGTTTCTCGTTGTTGCTTTAGTTTAGAAGACGCTTTAGGGATAAAGGGATGAGGTCATAGCACCATCGTTTATGTACATATGTTTAGGCCTGTTTGTATCCTTCGTTCTCAAAGATGTTACAATTTCTTTCGGGCGAGCCTATCATATTTCTTAAATTATTAACAACGAAACATTCATAACTCTTAAATAACTTTGGTCGAAATAAGTTATCTCGGATATAATGTGTGGACATTGGAAGATACGGCACGTCTTTTGTTGTTTCGCTGGAAGTTAAATCGATTGTAATTACGTTCTTACTGTCTACGATACAAAGAAAGTGTTTTAAAACACTACTACTAGACCAATCATATTATTATGTAACGTATTTTTTCTTTTAACATTTTAATAATTATATGTCGTTTTACAAGTGTAAGCTGAGAAAATCTTTTTGAAGAGAAGATTTGTATTTTCAACTCTTCAAAGCTGATATTCATTGTCTATCGAGATCTTAATTTATTCGGTCTCGAAAAATTCCGTTGGAAAGTTTGGGTACAGATCGAGCCTTTCAAAATATGCGACTTCTCTCTTTCTCTCTCTCTCTCTCTCTCTCTCTCTCTCTCTCTTCTAATTATTCACTGTTATAAACTCAAAATGTTACTGCACAAATGTTCACTACATAATCAATGTTTACTATACAACATTTACTATTACGCAAGTACAAATAGAAACATAATTATGTTACGAATTTAATATTACTTTTATTAAGTAGACTTTAACTTTCAAACTCTTCTTTAATAACGTCTAATGTTTTCTCAAAATACGCCGAATTCCTTCTATTAAAGGTTATTAGTTATCATTCCTCCGTTAACTTACTACTAATCATAAAACTTAACTGAAATCAACAGGATGTACAACAATATAAATTTTTATTGAATGTTTTATAAATCAATATATAGGAATACACCATTCGTGATAGCTCACGATCGGTTTCCGATACAGGTATGTAGCAATCGATATTCACGTAGGAAGTAAAGCAAACGCTTCATCGTGCGATAAATTAGAAATACCTCTGTTTAGTATCTCGTTTGATGGGCGTGATACGGCTTGCGGAATGTCGATATAGTAGCTATTAAAAAAAAAAAAGAAAAAAGAAACAGTGTCCTTCGAAGCAAAATTGCGTAGTAAAGGTTGCGACATGTCACGTTCAGCGCCTTGAACGTTTTCAAACTCGTCGGCCGTCTGGAACTAAGCTCGACCGGAACTGGGAATGCGATCTTCCTGCACACCCGGACCAGTGTGCAACTACTTCATGCCAAGAGTATTTGAAATACTCCGCGGTCCAGGATGAAGTATGCCATGGTATCAGAGGTTTGTGGGCTGTAACAAAGCAGGCCCTCCGGGCACCGAATGTACATACAGCCCTGGCATTTACCGCCAAACGACGACGACAGCCTGAATGCTGCAGGACTCCTGAAAACTTCCTCATAAACGGCTATTTGCGTTCGAGGAATTGGAACACGGGTACACCATGAAATTTTATTTCTCCTCCGACGAGCTAGTAATACACCGTGGCAGATTATTTGTACAGCTATGTTAAGATTTTATTCATGAACTTTTACACACTTTTACGCGAATACGATATTCGACAAATATCAGTCAATCGTTCTTTTATATTATCTTTCGCGTCGCAAACATTAAAACTATTTACGATATTTCATTGCATAAAAATTAAATTTATCATGAAAATTATAACATAATTATAGCATTACATACATAACAACGTAAGTATATTTTCCTAAAAGTGCAAACATTCAGCGAGCCTTAAAGTTTCGACGATTTAACGAAATGTTGTAGCGAATATCGGCAAAATTATGAAAACTTAGCGAAAGAAAATATTTAGGCTTCGTGTTTCATTGAAGGTGTCGTGAAAGAAATTTGATGATCGAGAGGTAAGGTATGTGCCATAATATGCACTTTGGAACGAAAATCAGATAGACTATACATATGATAATTATGAATTAATCGACGATATTGCGTAACGGGACACAGATTTAGAGTCCAAGTATTATTTACGCCATAGATACCAGCTGGAACTAAATGGCTAGAATGGAAATTCTCATACAACTTAAAGCGATTTTTACGATAATAATCCAACTATGTGAAACGAATGGCGTCAGTACTTTTAAATTTTCTGCACATTGCCGACATTCAACGTTGTAATATAAATTTGGCGACTGAGGAATACGTAACGTAGTACATTTCAATTGCATAAAACATTATAAATTGTTGCGCCTTTTATCATTTTATGGCCACGAACATGTTTCATATTAGATCATATCAGATCTCGCGTTGAATATAAACTTGAGGGTATTATAATTTCTGTTACAATATTAAAAGCAAAAATTTAAATTTATCCATACCCTCTGTACACTTTTCTGTAATTTATATGTAGAAATTCATATGAAGGTAGATTATGTCGAATATCTTTTACAAGATTATATTCCATAAATTTTCATCTCTTTCCCGTAGGATTCGTTATATTCGTTTCGTAGAATCTCGATACATTCGTTCTTTAATTCAAAGTTAATGTAAATTCGACCAATCGCGGGGAGACGTAGTCGCGAGGAGAGACGTCAACGGGAGTCGTAAATTCCCGTTACGATTATAGCAATCGACACCACGAATTGATCGATCCCTTGATTTCCGTCGAGATAATAGGGGTGATTAAGTTTGTATAACACTGTGATTCACAGAATTATAAATTATATATTTCCAACACTTAGATTACACTGATGAGCATAGATAGATAGATAATCACTTATTGCACGAAGATAAGATAGATATGTACGTTAGAGCAGGGCTCTTATAATTGGATTTAGTGTATTAGTGGACGTAGCACTATAATATATTTAGGAGAGAAGATGTATGCTCGACGATACCGAGAACCGACTCTCGCGTTATGCTTAGACTGCCACGATAGGCGTTAGCGTTAGACTTAGTAGTTGACTTTTCCAACAATGTAGAAGAAGTGAAGTTGAGTGACGATGCTGTGTCGGAGGAAAGCTAGTGATGGGTGTGTCTAGCGTACGGGACCATCGGATTTGTTCATGCCATTTTAGGTCAGGAAGCGAGGGCAGTATACATTGCCTCGGATTGGACAAACGAAGATTGGTGGACTAGGAAGGGTCTTAACCGCCCTCGATAGAAAGTTGCTAGTGGGAAGCATCGTACGTGAGAAAAACTAACTTTCCCGTGTCAAGCCGTAGTAAACAATAGTCTTTAGAAACTGATTTAGAAAAAGACATTTGTTGGGTCTGAAGGACCTTAGCAGGCAAGTTACTTGGGTTTATGACGGGTGCTTAAGGCTATTGAGGGTACGCCGTACGGAAAAGCGGACATCTGGTGTCCGTCTAGCCCGCGGTGTGTAACCTGGGCCAGGCAGAGAGTCGCGCGGCGTAACAGGGTGTTATGCCCAAATTTGCTGCCAAGGTGCAACACAGCGCACCTGCTCCTGCTTTCATTATGTCATCTCGGGTCGAGGTCAGGCACAATATTATTGCAGTACTACATATTCAGGCTGCATTATTCAATTAAACGTATCTCCGCTGCTATTGATGGTATGTCGACAATTCGATGCCCGTTATACTCCACATTTGCTGCCAAATGCGACGCACATCATCCGGTTTGCGCTATGTCAACTTTGAGCCCTGTCATATACAGCGTTATTGCCGTTTTGGTGATTTTGCCGGAAAAATTCAATTGAACGTATCTCCGTTTCCATTGGAGCTATGTCGACAATTCGATACGTGTTATACTCTACATTTGCTGCTAAGTGCAGCGTACCTGCTCCTGTTTGCATTATATCTACTCGGGTCGAGGATAAATCCAATGTTTTTGCAGTACTGCATATGTAGGATTCAATATTCCATTGTTCGTATCTACGCCGCTATTCTTGATATGTCGAAAATTCGACCGCAAATTTGCTGCCAAATATAGCGTACATCAACCGGTTTGCGCAATATCAACTCTGTGTCCTGCCAAATCCAGCGAAATTGCCGTTTTGGAGATTCTTAACTAAAGTATAAAGTCCGAGAACTGCGTAACACGGTTACAAAATTATTGTAAGTCGCTACACTTTGTCGTTGTACATATTTCAAATAAGCGCAGCTACAGTACGGCACAGCATAGCACAACACAGAAGCTGAATAATATTTTTTTTTCCGAAATCACTGAAATGCAAAGTGATTTTGTCTTATGGGGGCAGCATACAGACAAGAATTAATCCTCTTATAACAATTACATTAGAGCTGAATGTTGAATGAAAGAAACTTTATGATTAAAAATCATCATTAGGAAAATAGTGACAAATGAATATAAAATTTTATACGAATGCAGTAGCTTCATTTTTATTATACATTAAGATCATAACCTATTATATTACGCTATGTAGGGTCCCATTGGAATCACAGACATCACCGACACCAGACTTCACCGACTCCCGAACCAACAACGGCTTTAACTGACTAGTAGTATTAGTACAGAGAAATAAGAGAGGATTTTTATTTATTTTTTATTTAGTTCATTGCTGTCGATAATTGATGGTCGGCCGTTTTAGGATCACCGGATGAAATTACTGTCCTAAACCTAGCACAGCTCATGAATTTGATACCGATTTGTGTTAAAATTACGCTCAAACCTATATTAAATTAGTTGAAATCAAAGCAAAACTTATTTAATTGCTAATCAGCCCCTGTTCGATATTAGCCTTGGATTAGTCTTAATCCTTGCCGTGCCGCGACCGCCCATCAATTATTTATAGCATTATTTATAGCATAATAATCTTACTTATTACACCTCTCTTACTTCCGCGTAATAATATTTGCCAGTCAAGCCTGTTATCGGTCAAGTTTGATATCGGTGAAATCTGTGTCGGAGATTTCAATCGGAGAATTCAATATATTTTATTAGTATTCATATACAATGTATTTTTTTCACTCGACTAAATGAATTTTGATTATAACAAGAATTTGGTATGAAACTAATAGAGTTTTGACTATCGGAACAAGATACGACGAGATTAAAAAGTTGGAAAGTAGTGCAAGTGCAACAGAATTAGCAAAAGTACATGACGTTGGCGAAGCCACAGTCCCAGACATTAAGAAATGAAGTTGTAATACTGAAAATTATCTAAAGGTCGCAGATTCTTCAGTTTCTGCAAGAGTAGAAAAATCGTAAATATCCTGATGTAATGAAACGGTTTAATCGCAATAAAGCCGATAATAATGATAATTTTATATAAATGGAAACAGCAAACAAAAGTAATAACCGAGAGGGTACTTCCTTATGCTGAAAGCATTTTTGGCGGAAGTGTTGTTGCTGCCAGTTGGGTGGAAAGGGAATGAGCGTTTCGTCCCGGGACTACCGCTGGACTCGTCAGTAAGGCTATGCCCAGTAGTCCCTGCCTTAGACGTAGAGGGAGTCTCGCTAGGCGCGGCATTTGTATCAATCGCTCGTATATTCGACCGCTAGCGAGATATACAGTTTCGTTGTCGTCGTAGTCCTCTGGTGTTGGTGGTTGGTACCCGCGGATCGCCCGGGAGGTGTTGCGCGGCATTGATGCCTCGACCTGTCGGCGTCCTGTTGATACCGATCCGCCACACATTAAAAAAAGAATAAAGGGTTTCGTGTTTCCAAGTACAAAAAAGACGCAACTGTTATGCAGTTACTTACGTTGAAAAAGTTATGTGACAAAAAAAGAATAAAGGGTTTCGTGTTTCCAAGTACAAAAAAGACGCAACTGTTATGCAGTTACTTACGTTGAAAAAGTTATGTGACTTGGAAGCCAAAAAGATATGGGATTTAAATGGGTTATAAATTTTTTTTAAAGTAAATCTGTGGCGGATCGGTACTAACAGGACGCCGACAGGTCGAGGCATCAGCGCGTTCGTAACACCTCCCGGGCGATCCGCGGGTACCAACCGTCAACACCAGAGGGCTACTACGACGACAACGAGACTATCTAACTTGCTAGCGGTCGAATATACGGACGATTGATACAAATACCGCACCTAGCGAGACTCCCTCTACGTCTAAGGCAGGAACTACCGGGCATAGCCTTACTGACGAGTCCACCGGTAGTCCCGGGACGAAACGCTCATTCTCTTTTCACACGGCAGGGCCAGAGCACCGCCAAAAATCTTTCTATTAATTCGGATAAGGGAGACTCCATTGTAACTTTGATTCTTTCAACTGCAAGTAAGTAGCAAGACATTATTAATATTTAATAATTAATGTGTGGGAGTTATAACATTAATCCTGTTATCTTTATGATTTTATGCAGATATAACAGGTATGTGTAACATTGTAACGTTGTATTTTATATTTTTGGATACATTTATACAATATTTTATATTTAAGGGGTATATACACTTCTGTGACTGGTATAATTTATCGAAACTCGAACAACGAGTGAATAAAAACTAATATCTAAAATAATTTATTACCTTTCTTCGACTGTATTCTCTCGAAACCATCGAGAATTACGTCTAAAACACTATTCAACATCGTTCAAAACAAAAGATATACGCATTTAAGTATTTGGTTTAAGCTGAAAGCATTGTATATTTACAACGGAGAAAAAAAGTTTTGTGGTCATAACGAGTCAACGAGATAGAATGTCAACTTATCTTTGCCTTTCGTTGAGCGAACTGTTTAGTTCTCGTTGTGAACTCAGTGGATACATTTCCAAGCTTTTCATTCATCAAATTATATTCAAGTTAACAAGTGTCATACGTGTAGTATCGTGGATGAAAGGCCTAAGAGATATCGGGTGAACCATAAACAATGTCGCGAGAGCCGAGGCACCGTCGGGCCCATCAAAGTGTCGTCGGTCCTTTCAAGTGCATAGTTCGTAGAAAAGACCTACGTGACCCTGGCCACGAGCGTCTGCAGAACACGTGTGC
>NT_176996.1:257024-316147 GCF_000188095.3 Bombus impatiens
GAGTCGAGAAGCAGCGTGCGAGTCGAGAAGCAGCGTGCGAGTCGAGAAGCAGCGTGCGAGCGGAGAAGCAGAGCTTGCGAGTGGCGTTGCCGAGAGAATGTTGATTGCGTTTTGGGAGAGTCGAGTCGTATTCTAACCATCTAGTTGTGCTGCTTTCTGTACGTTTGGCGAGAATAGCTCAGGTTGAACAACAATCGCCTTTTCTATCTTCCATTCCTTTGTAAACACACATTATATCATGATATTACATACGTTTTACATAATAATAAGAGGAATAAGAACAAAATTAAGTACGTCTGTTATAAAATATTTGTGGTAATTATGTTTTTAATAAATTTTTATAACTTCGTGTAAATTATAACAGAATTAGCTGTGCCACATATTAAATGCTAGAGAAACAGAAATCTTAGATTCCGTGATCAAGTAACGATCAATTTTAACTGCGATATCGTTAATTATAATTATTCTCGTTTCAATATAAATTGCATTTAATTAAAATAAGATGCAGAATGTGTTGGTAGAATTTAATATTGTAAAAATAAAATAACAATGTGTGACAGAAAATCAAACCTTTGCAAACTTATCAGTTATTATTAGTGATTTTGTAATGAACAAAGACAATAATTAAATATATACAACTAGTACATTATTACTTTATTAATTCATAAACTATAAATTAATATAATATAGTACACTTCATAGTACATATTACTACTTCATAACCTTAAACTTTCAAAAGCAGATACATTATCCTATACTAAATATGTTATTTTGTCCGTGTAAAATATATTTAACTAGTCGGTTAATTAATTGTTGAATTTTTAAAATACCGGTTAAGTGACATGAAATTTATTTGAACTGATAATAAGTTTGAGATAATATTGCAATGCCCAATCGTTTGTAGCTTATATTATATTAATTTTAACGATTTTGTACAATTATTTAAAAGGAAATATTATCAAAAAGCAATAATGTTCCCAAAAAATTCATATATCAATGAGCTTTGACCTGTTTCGCAACAATGATCAGTAACAACGAACTTTCTATACGAATTTTTTATCACATCTCTTATCAGATATGTTACTAGGCATAATTGACAGAATAAATTAAAATTTTGCAATAATACAAACTACGGTAATTATAGAGGAAAAAGTACACCTCCCCGATTTCAATGAGCTTGAAATTTGTTGCCAAGGTCAACACTCTGAACAATTTTTCTCATACATGTAACTGCTATCGTGTTTACTATAAAACATCTTATATTCAAAAGCTTACCATTTGCAAGAGTGTTTGTCTTTACTTTTACATTCTTGTATTTAGCATTACGTTGTAATAAATTGCGAAGTAAATCTATTCCCAATATTGTTGAGAAGTTATATTTGCCTAAATAGTTATTTCTCATGTATTATATGTTGCCAGTATTCTTATAGATTATACATATATATATATATATATATATATATATATGTGTGGGATGGTGTGACGTCAGAGAGGGACGTGGCGTGAGGAGTGGTTGTTTATTAGCGTTGTCCAGATATGTTGACGTTGCCAAAGAGCGTTGTGAGCGTTGCCAAGGCATGTTTGGATAAATGTGAGCGTGAAAAAGATTGTAGCGAGAGTTGAGAGAGTCAGAGTTGAATTTATCATCGTCGTGTGAAGATCGTTGTGTCGTTGTGTCGTACAAGTGGTGAGTAACGAATACGTGAAACGGGGTTTTATATTCGATTACGCGTGAGTGCAAACGATATTGTATTAATCATACTGTTACTTTCAAACTAATAATATAACATTCCTACATACTTATTTTTTGTAGTTTAAGAGCATTTAATAAAATATACCCGTTTAGTATACGGACTTCAATAAATAGGCCATACACGTTCTTATAATATTATTATTTATTATCTATATCCATTATTTTATAGTTTCACTCATATTCAAGTACATGATGCAAATGCGTAATGTTTTGTGTCATACTGTTTTTGCACAACTAGTAATAAAGATTGCAGATGTCGTGTTCCACTATGTAAGCAGAGTTATTCTGTGCATTTCAAACCTATATTTTATGGCGGAGTTGACGACTAAAAGATGTAATAATATGGAAATATTGGGTTGGCAACTAAGTAATTGCGTATTTTAAATAAGAAGGAAAAATATAATTTTATTCAATTAGGTATTGTCCGTTTTTGTCGATGACCTTTTGCTATCTTTCAGGCAGTGTCATAATTCCATGTTCATAAAACTCCCGATTTTGCTAGCAAAAAACTGAATTAAATGTGATTTTACATTATCAGCGTCATTAAAAATTGTATCATTTAAGGAGTTCTGCATGGAACGAAATAAATGGAAAACAACACCTTTACGATTTGCTAATTCTGGCCGTTTTTCTTGAACTGCATCGCTCAGTTTGGCGAGTTGTTGAACTTACACGTTTGAATTAATCATTTGGTTTCCTGGTTTTAAAGTACAGAATTCCTGTATAATCCCACCAAACTGACAGCATAATCTTTTTTGGTGAATCTCAACTTTTGGTGTCGTCTGGACTGATTCATCTTGCATCACCCACTTTTGGTTGTCAGTAATCAGTCGTTTCAGAAATGGATCAATTTCATTGCGTTTCCGAAGCAAATCGCAGATGCTAATGCGTTGTATCATATTAATTTCCTTAAGCTGATGAGGGACCCATAAATCGAGTTTCTTGACATAGCCAAGCTGTCTTAAATTTTTTTTAATGCATGTATGAGATACATTGAGGTTCTCTGCAATCTCACGCGTTGTGCTATGACGATTTGAATCGATAATGGCCTTGATATGGGTTTCATCAACTTCAACTGGACGGCCAGACTGTTGAGCATTTTTCAGCGAAAAATTACCAAAACGAAATTTGGCAAACCAATTTTGACACTGCCTTTCTTTCAAGGCTTCATTCCCATATACGGCATAATTGCTTGCGTGCTTGCGATGCGTTCCTGCCTTTTCGGAAATAAAATATGTCTTAAACGCGCGTCTTGTTTTTCCATTTTTAAATTGCGATAAAAATGAAACTAAATAACTAATCAATACAATTTTTTTTTACTAAATTAAAGGTGGAAGTTCAAACAATAAGAAAACAAATTAGGTGCTTTGAACAAACATTTGTTGATAAAACAAAAGAATGTTAGTAGAGGAATTGAAAAATGTTTTAATGTGGAAATGCAAATAAATTTACTTAAGCGACTGAAAGGATACATATGAAATACATAAAATATAATAGAACGATGGAAAATAAGCTAAATATGTAAAATGAAATGAATTATCAACTATCATAATGATATTGTCACGAAATGTCGTTACTTGTTCGACATTGTATTTTGCTAGTTGGAGTCTAATCTAAGTAAGTCACGAAACAAAGTACTGTCGGTAAATTAAAAAAGATACGCTTGGATACGATATAGCGACCGAAGTCTATTGGTAATACAGGATATGACAATTGCTCTACGCATGAAAATAATGTACCAATTGGCAATATTACGAAATGTTTCACGATAATGAATTTGTTTGCATTCAAAATATAAAATCATCCGAATGAAATTTTCAGCTGTTCACTGTTTAATTTAGGGTGCTTGCATAGGTATTTTAATAAAAATGTTTATCGACACATTGCAGCAAAAATGGAATACGTAGGTATCTATAAGGCTTTTGTGACCAATATCATTGCTCCATGTAGGATATTTTATATGCGGGAGATGAGTTTCGTAGAATATAGTTGTGCCGATTTTTCTCAAGACAGTGGCGAAGTGAACATTTTGTGCAAACATTTTGCGAACATTTTGTCCATGGACAAACGAATGTACTTTTATCAATGCTTTTGCTAGTAATGGGATTTTTAATCGACACAACGAGCACGTCTACCCTAAAGTAGACGTGTTACAGAAAATCCACGTTCTACAAGAAATACGAACAATCAAGTAAGATGCATCAACGTGTGGTGTGGAATTCTTAATACGTGCCTTATGGATCCGTATTTCTTTCCCCACAATACTTTAAATGCTAAACGATATCCGTATTTCCTGGAATTCACATTACCCGATTTGCTACGTGATGTTCCATCAGAGACGCGAAACCATCTGAAATACGAGTACTATCAGCAGGATGGAGCACCGGCTTGCAACGCACGCGCCATACGGAGATACACATATTTAACATCAACTTGTGAAGAAAAATGGGTTAGGGTTTTAAAACCTGACTTAAACCCCTTTCACATTTTCTTACGGGCTTTTTTCAAAAATGGACCGTGAATAGAAACTTGTATTCTAGCAGATGACACGAAAGAACGAATTGAAACGAGCTGTTTGAGTATGAGTGCTGAATAAATGAATAGTGTAATGAAAAATTTAAGAAAACGAATGAAAAAATACTTAGAACATAGCGGTCAAATGTTTGAGTATTTGTTGTAAACGTTCAGAAATAGTTAGAGTTGTCGAAAAGTATCGAGTTCTTCGCGAACTGATAACTCTTTGATACTTCCTTGTTAAGAACGATAAGAGGAACCAATTAATGTCGAAAGGTAGTAGAACAACGCAATCTTTTTACCTATAATCTTGTATAGTATTCCGGGTTACATTTTGCAATATTTAGCGGTCATTGTAGTTAGAACTAATGCGCAGACTTTATCCTTCAGCTGGAAAATTAGTATGATCGCCTCTTCCTATCCAATGATTTGGAAATAACCCATTCAATGTGTTTTCTCCCATTACTGCACAATGCGCAGAACATGCATCTTGTTGGATCCACGTTTTTCGAGGAATATTTAACGGGCAAATCTTCCAATAATGCGCATAAAATTTCTCTTAGGAAACGTGTATACTTTGATCCGGCCAGTGCTACATTCGTAAAACATGACCCTATAATACAATTTCCGAGTATACCAAACCGTACGTTAACACTTTGCTTTGTCTATGTTGACGATCGATTTATCTAAATCAATATTCACAAAATTTTAAATGACGATAAAAAGCATTGCCAGTGAACTTTAAAACTTTTGACCAACGGTGTGGATGAATTTTGTGCCTTTGGAGTATGCGCGACTATACGATGCTTGCCCGACTAATTCCATATTGCCTTTCAATTTCGCGATAGCATACTGACGGATCAATGTAGCTGCGATCAAAAGTGTAATTTCGTTTCCATTGTTCGTCACTGTTTTACTTCGAATCGGTTTTTTACATGAAAAGTTTTCAATTTGTTGAAATTATTTAACAACATTATTGAAAGTATTACCAGACGGTTAGAGTTTATGAGGAAATCTCACCGTATACCATCGTTTGACGCGTGCTGCAATTACTCTAACTTCAGAATAAACTGATAACATATCTACTTTTTCTTCTTTTGTGTGCTTAATATCGGAGCGATACTGTACACTAACTAAATATGTATAATACTGTAAAAATGACGCGGACAAATATCTGCAGCAGCTAAATATTGACATTAGGTCGATGGTTGAATACTTCTCAACTGTTTACATTTCATGGAACCGTAGAACACAATCGTTTTAAGCGCCAATTCTGCTAAACGTAGTTAACATTTGTATAAGAAAATTTCGATTTCTCAATATTTAATTGTTTAAATTACAATATTTCAATCGCATTCACCAACGAGAAAGATGTACTCTTCGAGAAAGATGTAATCATTCAACCGTTACTTGAAACATGTTTCGCTACGAGGAACTATGACTATGATTATAAATTAAGATTTCAATATCAAATGAGTATCTTGGATTAATATCTGATCAATATCGTACTCTGCAGAAAAGAAATATCCAATAAGAGTTAGTACTTGCACAGCTTCGTTGTTCCTGGAGTTCTAAAGGAACTTTGTTAGCAAAAATTGTTTAGTATAAAGAAGTTTATAATGTGACAGTAATAACATTTATGTAGTAACTTATGGATCTTAGAGTAAGCACAAGGACAATAATGATGTTATGTTTAGAGTTAAGTTTAGTTTAATAAGCAATACTCAATAACAAAAGAACCGATTACAATATCGTCGTACGTCTTATTATCATACTCTCCCGCTCCTTCACTCTCTGACTTCTTGATTCATACTCCGTGACCTCTCAACTCACACTGCGCTTCTCAACTAACATTCTGGCCGTTCTAGCATCCGTTTGTCTTTTCCTAGGCCCACCACACACGTGTTCCGCAGACGCTCGTAGCCAGGGTCACGTAGGCCCTTATGCACTTGAAATGACCGATGACACATTGATAGACCCGACGGCGCCTCGGCTCTCGCGACATTGTTCATGGTTAACTCGATGTTTCTTAGGCCCTTTTCCCCGATATTACATTTATTATATATTTTTTAATACACTAGGTCTCAATTCTCTATGACATATGATTGCATTTATGTTGTTATTTCTATACTCAGAGGTAGATGCATTTAAAAACAATTATTACCGCCATATCAAGAACCTTTCTATACCGAACATTTTGCTAATAAAGGTTTCTCATAGCTCCAAAATAACGGAGCTATTAAAGTGATTGCAATTTTATCCATATCTGCAACAAGTCCAACATTATAAGAAGAAAATATTGTTTTTCAGTAAATGTAAGGTTAAAATGTACATTCTGACAGATATAGCACGACATCGATTATCCATTCGCATAATTCAGCAATTATTCCTTCTATTACATACGAACATATAGTAACTGGTTTAATGTACAACATATAACGGTTCCACGAGACAATACGTGTATCGCCGTGCGAAACAGTGAAAGATACGCGTATGAGATACATCTGAGAATGAAATATAATCTCATTTGTTCTTGTATCGATCATTTGTTCAGATCATTTTTCAGTTGAGAGTAACTTCTCCTCTCGAGCATCCGTTTTAGATGAAAATCTATTCTTTGAGGAATGGACAAGTTTAAAGTTTTGTCTATTTGGACGTTATACGAAAGAGCTAAAAGGAAAAACGAGTGAAAAGAGAACATTACTACGAGCGGATACAGATCTAGAATCACACGTGAAGATTTAACGTTTCAACAGGATAACGCAACAGGTTTATGCAACAAAACATGTAAGAGACTGGATTGGCAAAGAAATAAGTACTTTAGAATTGCTAAAGAGATCGCCGAATGTCATTATAATTGAAAATAATTCAGGAGAATAAGTAAAAGATGTTTATGGAAAGAATAAAGACAATTTGAAAGTATCGCAGGGTTATAAAGTCGTATGTGCGTAAGAAAAGTAGGTAAAATTTCATTGAAGATATATTAAGACGCAAAATATATCTTCTTCAAATCATACGTTGACAATTATGCAGAGCAAAGAAGGAAGCCTAAAATATTAAGAGCCATTACTTTACATACATATATCGTAATTTCTTGCTGGCATCCGATAGTTTGCTATTTTTGTTGTTCAACTTTTTATAATAACAGATTCAACTATGCACCAAAACTTATCACCTATCAAAATTAGATGCACATTGTAAAAATTGCAAAATCATGGAATTTATGGAACAAACGATGCCGAAGGATGGATACCATACAATGAAACTCTATTTATATGAACTCTGTTTGAATAAACGAAATTTTAGTAGTGCCTGATTAACTGAACTTTAGCCGAGTTTCTATTATCTGAACTGCCGCTGAGCGTCGATCCACTTGTACGAATGTCTCGCAGCAAGATGTGAACAGTACTGGGACGCGTTATGTGACGCATTCTCATCTTCGCAATAGATAGAAATTTGCAGCGTTATGTCTTTGAATGCAAATGTCTCCTGGATTCCCCTTGCACGAACATGGACTCCTACTAACCGAACGCAAAATCATAGGCGGACTCGTATTAAGTGAACGACTCGGTCATATGGATCAACCTAACCGGTTTATATAAACCGAGTTTTACCGTACCATGTCTTTACCGTGTGAATGACACGATTTGTTCCAATGTTTCGTCTGCCGATTTCATAGGAAAAGTATAGCTAGCGGCCGAGGATCTCGGGATACAGGAAATCAGTATCGCGGTACTATATCTGTGGAGAATCGTCGTGCGAACGCTTCCATTGGTATGCGTTACTACACATGTATATTCAGTATCTATTATAAGCGTATTACGATATACGACACGTATCGTCGCGTGAAATCCGCCTTTATGGTGTAAGATGCTTACATATATACAGGGCGATCCTTAGAAAATGATCGATTAGGCTTCCTCCAAAATGGGAAGAAAAATGTTCTGCTCCAAAACCAAAAGTCTAACTGATCTCAAAGCCAACCTAATTTTAAGGCGCGGTTCTTAATTTTCTACAAAAGGATATTAAGGACTTGTATCTGAAGCTGCTTAATTTCAAAGATATTTCAATAAGAAATTCATTAAAATTCTGTGGATACGAGACACGGAAAACGTAATCATAACAGCACTGCGTTGTCTTTCCTTGTCTTTCATCCAATAAGTTTTAGAAGATTAAAGTTAAAATATCTTTAAAACTAATCATTTTTCGACACAAGTACTTTAATACTTTTTTTGTAGAGAATTAAAAAGTGCATCGAATGGTGTCGATGCATCTTAATTAGAATTTTTAAAATAAGCCACTGTTTGGAAGATGTTTGCGCGAATCGATCAAAATGAGACATCCTATATAAATATGTATAAATTTACGATTATGATATGATAGATTATGATTATGATAGAAATGGCAGACTTTGCTTTAAACAACGATTTGCCGTTAAATAAACGCATAATTACGTCCACATTTTCTGGCTAATAAGCAAAAGTACTCTTTTAATTAATATCTGAAATAACATATTTAAAGTAACCGGGAGAGAAACATTGAAGATTTCTATCGCGTGCAACTTTACTGGTCTCCATTTCGAGTTTATTGAAACAGCAAATCGTGCAAATTTGCTTGACTGAAACATAGAAGCGGTATAGAGAAAGAGATGGAATTCATTCAAGCTAAAAGTGGAAACCGACATCCACGAGGAAAAGGACCAATTCCGTGGAATATCACGATGATTATTATAAAAGCGACCATTACCGTGCCAGGTTGTTAAAATTTTACTCAACCGTATCTGCATTTGCAATACGTTTCTGTTACCGATCTTCTGACTGAATGAACACAGACGTTTCTTTCCATTATTTTACTTAACGTTATAGCTAAAACGTACAACTTAATAATATTTCATGCCATGAAAAATATCGTTCATTTTCCAAATGATTTCTAAAGGATTCAATTTCAAGGATATAATTCTAGATAAATGTTAATTACCTGTTTCTCTTATTTTACGTTATAAACTTTTCAATCGATTAATCGTACCTTACACTTTACAGAATTCATACTTAGAGATCCCACTTTTTCAATTATCAACAAAAGTTGACGATAGACTCTTATTCAAACAACACGCTAAAACATTACAAAGAAGATACAGAGCAGGACCAAGAAGCTTAAAAAGAAAACATGCGGTGGATATCCTCGTTTCAACGACAAACCAATAAAAATCGGATAGCTAGCTCCAATGAAAAGCTAAATGAGCGAATAAATGAAAGTGTGTGCATAGTGCAACAAGCTATAAATAGTTGTTACTGTGGATAAGTATGGCAAAATGCAACTAAGGAAGGAGGTAAATAAAGAAGAAAAGAAAACACGAGCAGAGATAAATCACGTTTTATATTCACATTTAATATTTATATTAATAGCAGTATATTACATAATTAGAGCATATAACTTGCTGTATCGTCAGATCGCATTTGCATCAATTACATTCGTAGAGTTTATCATCCGCTCGCGGACTGTACGGAAAAAATGGCTGAGAAAATTTTTCCAAGAACTTTTGGAAAGGAGAGAGTGGAAAGTGTGAAAAAGGCTGGTTGGAGAAGGTGGCTCTACGTTACTACGTTTCCTCGGCTGGTAGTGTTATTTATTGTTCGACCCGATGAATGTCATTTAAAATTTCGATATAAATTAATTTAAGGGGGTAAAGGGGTTTGCAGGGTAGCGCAGTGGGACGGGGCGTAATGGCTCGGAAAATGAAGTTCTTGTAGCCCGGCTGAGAGAGAATCTCACCCCCTCTATTTCACTCTTCCGCTTTTATCCTTAGCCGCTTCCGTCTCTGCGGCAAAGCAACCCTCCAGCTACTGTTCCTCTCCTCTTCGGGATTCCCTTCTTCGGCTGCTCTGCTCCTCTATCGCCGCTCGCCCGAGATCCTATCCCTCCCCGAGCATTCGACTCGCCGCGTTCTTTCCTCGTTTCTCTTCGTCTGCCCTCCTCCCAGAGACTCGACATTGCCTGCTGAAATTTCCTTTCGCCTTCCCCTCGCCAGCCTTCCATCTACGTTCAGCCAGCCACTCCGCTTTGCTATTATCTTAAGTAAACAGGCTACCTGTGCGCTCGGGAATTCCAGATAAAGTCACATGTTATCAAAATCCTGACGGTGCTTCGAGCGGGCCGCTGCGTTTGCATCATACCGCCGCCACTTCCGCCCCGCGTTCTGCCGCGTTCTGCCGCGTTCTGCCGCCCTTTACGAGCTAGACACGATCTCGTTAATTCCGTTAAGTCGCGGCCTTACGTTAATACGAACCGGAAGATGGAACAATTGAGCCCGATTGCCAGAGACGTTTCAATGTCGCCGGTAATTTTTCATCCCGGAAACATACTGTCCCAGAAGTACGCGTATAACATCGGCCGTAATGGCAGCTCTGTGCGCTTACAGCAGGTTTTCTTAAACTATGGATCGCCTGACAGAATTGCAAATTTCCCCAACTCGTACACCAGTGAAATGAAAAATGTCAGTCGTCTGTCGTCAAAGGACCAAGAACAATTCACCGAGTTATTAATCAACTTACTTGTAAAACACGATTCGATTTAGGACAGAATTTCCAACAATTTCTAAAATGGCATATCTATCGCAAAACGACCTGTTCGTCACTGGCGATTGTAAGATCAAAATACCGATTGTCCCTGAGAAACGTTCAAGATGCGCTGTTGAAGCTGAGGACAAAATTTAGTTTTTTAAACAGGGACAGTTATCTTATCAATGTGCCGTGGTTTTCTCCTAATAAGTAAAGTTTAGATTTGGGCAGTATAATTAGGCATTTGATGGGTATGTGAAAATTTATCATCTTTTTACTCGATTATTCTGTTATTTTAACGTTCCATTTTTTTATTACAAACTGTTTGAGAGTATTGATTAAACTAGCATATATTTTGGTATATATTGGTACATTTTTTCAGCGCATATGAAATACAAATTGTATCAAAACAAGAAATCGCAATCATATTATACGCTGGAAGTTCAAATTATGATAAATTGCTAATGCGTCATTCAGCAAATGTCCTTTATATATTTATATGGCCTCACAACCAACGGCTGAACTTGCTTTACAAACATCTATATTTACAAAGCGATCTTGTCCGCGCATTTCGAATCATTCACTCTCCCTTCCTCACACACTCCGACTTACTCCGACTAATAATTATCCTACTTATTGCATCCTTTTATGCTCACGAAGACTCCCTTTGGTCTGCTTATATCCTGCCTTCTCCTTTTCTTTTCTTTTGCAGCTTCTTTAGCTATCCCGCAATCCCTCTATCCTGTCTTCCGCTCACTACATCTTCCAACCTGACACCTCTTTCGGTTTCCCTGCAGCCCCTTGTTAAGTGTTCTAGGTTCCCAAATCTATCCGCACATAAATCACTTCTTTCTTTCTCCTCTTTCCAGTATGTACTGATATCACTTAATTATTAATTATTATTTTTTAGTACATTGAAATGTAACAGTACGTTATTGATCTGACGCATATCGCATCGCACGCGTCATCTTTACGGAGAAGCAAATTAAGTAGTGTATCGTCGCATACGCAAAAGCAGCACAACAGATAAGCCATTATTCTCGGCGAAATTGCACAGTTTGCCTGGATAGGCAAATTACAGAGTTTGCCAGTAACATGCTATGTAAGTCGCTTTCCTTACCCATTTAACCCCCGTGAAGTCGTCAAGAACAAGCTAAATACCGCTATTCTGAGAATCAAATTTCACATCCGTGAATGTCAGATGCTATTACTATCGTATCGTAATTCCCTTGTCTTCTGTCGCACCCTTCGCGACTTCCATGAAAACGTTGTTTGGGGGAAGATGTCACCCTTCGTTAATTTTATTAAGCCATAAACGAAAGACACGAAATCATTTGGAACAAATACTCGAGATAAACAATATTCAAGTCATGTATTTTCACTTTTCTGCTTGCATTTACGAACGTATCCGTCTACCTGTCTCTAATCATTTTCTCAGTTGTTTACATACAATATATACACATTTTATGATCTGTTTACGTTATTACGTATTACGGTACATTCTATATAATTTATTTCTAACGACTCTTAGTCCTGTATAATTCTCTTTCATGGATCGTTTAACCTCAAGATACAGGAAATCTTGGAAACGTGTCAGCAAGAGAATTAGTGGTACCTTCCGTGTTATTTTATCATTATTAAATTGTTTCCAAAACTAAAGCATAATACACACGGTATTTAACGATACTATACGACTGTAATATTGTCAAATTTTTAATGATATTTAAGGACAAATTTTCTTCTCATTTCAGCTTATGATGAAATAATACCGACTGAAAAGATCGTTAATAGCGAGCAACTGTGTAAGATAGAATAAGCAAATAATAACTTGGAAACGACACACATTTTCGTTTCATTAAAAATAATTTAACTTTCGTGTTAAAAAAGATCCCGACAACAGTTAAATCCTTATTAAGAAAAGACGATGATTGGAACAATTTCTCTTCTTGTAAATTCATGTAACGATTTATAACTTCTAAATCTTTATAAATTATCTTCCCGTTAATTCGATAATGTCGATTTCGCGAAAGTGGCGATTTCAACGTTAACAGGGTATTGGAGTGGAAAACAATATAGTCGCATATAATTTATTACAAGTAGAAGAAATTACATTGTTGAAAATATAGTGCTCAGAAAAGATTGTATCACGTTCTAAAGACAAGTATCGTAATTACTCGAATAAACGGAAAGTTTATGTTCTACGGACATAAACCAAGAAATCCCTTGTTTCTAAATTTTTGCTTATATTTACACGAGTATTTATTTATCTATACATTTACGAATTTACAATTTACCGGTACACGATACACAGATTGAAGCAATAAATGGAAAACTTTCTCCGTTGAGAAGTAGAATACAATCGTGAATTTTACGAATGTACGTATACGACGGTCTCCAAGGAACCCACATTATAGTATTCGAATACGTTGTATCGTATTGAAATATATGATACCAATTTGAAACATTCGTGGTAGAAGCGAATAATGCTCGTCCGCCTGTAACTTTGGAACAAATGATTCTTTGATTAATATTTATTCAGCATTTCTTATCACACGAGAAAGAATTTTGATTTTATGTAGAATTTTACATAGAAATACACTCAGTCCAAGTAGGCAAGTTATATTTAGTAAATTTCACGCAATTCACTGCAATCGTTAGCGCAAAGAAAATTAAAAATTTCGAGCAAACGGAACTGCGAGTCCTGCTTTCTGTCTGTGCAAATTTCATTCAGGCTGAAGCTCTGCGAGATTTTCTTGTATTTAAATTTATATTTAACCGCCTGTAAACATTTTCTGAAATGAAAGTTTGCTACGCGAAGAAGTGTGCGCCTCTCTGATTGAACTGAAATTTATACATAGGGCATAGTTAGTGTACCGAGAAGTTAGTTAAAACCGGCTTATGTAACAAGAACGGAAGCTTTTTGCATGCGATCTCTTCCAACCTTTAAACTCACCCCAACATGTTATAAAAGCTCTTTGTTGCGTAAATTAATGCACACGAACCGCGCACCCGCACCAGATTTTAAAAACCTGGCATCGAACAGAAGTCTCGAGATGAATTTTTAAAAGTAAAATTAAATTTTTCCGCTGTAATGCACACATAGAAAATATTTCTTTGTGCTCGTATCTCGGCACACGAAAAGTTGATGCTTAATATTATTCGATTTGAGCCTTTTACTCGTGGTGTTCGTCGAAATTACTCCGCCGAAGAAATGACGAGTATTCCTACTACTATACTCGATATTTTTCATTTTATTGCACTCTGTTGTCTGCATGCGCATTGCTGTCATTATCCATTGACATTGCTACAAAGATGCAATTTATTAACGAACCAGTAATACTTCATGAATTCGTTATTTCGTATTCTCCGGTGTTGTCCTCGGTACACTATGTTCTTTAACGTCTACCACGGAAAGAAGCCTAGCAGCTTTAGATCTGATGAGCGTGATGGCCATAGAAATTCTCCACCGCGATCAATCCATCGTTTGGGAAATTGCCTGTCTTTCATTTTCCTTGCTACGTATACGTAATCTGCAGGGCAGCATATAAATCTTTGACGATATTGAATCTTCAACTTGATATTACATATTACGTGAAGCAAACTTTTCACGAACAAAGCGAGATTATTCGTTAATTGTTGGCTTTAAAGTTAGTAAATACCTTTTTACATAAAAGTAAGCGGTTTTTTAAACGGCGTCCTTAGTTAGACGGCAAGCCGCACCGCTTCAGCAAGTCATAAGTATTCTCAGGGTGTCTGGGCGCGCCGCATGAAACCAAGAATCGTCGGTATGTGGCTCGTGTGTCCCAGTATGGCCGCCACAATCAGAGTGGCACGCGCTCTCAACCCCGGTCCATCTACTCCTAGCAGCGAACCTACCTCCGGCAACTAACCCCGAACACCGACTCCTAGTCAGGCAGTTCAGTGATTTCCGAGAACACATTCTCACCTATTCTTCTGGTCACTGTTACTGTGCGTGAATATTCGAAACATTGCTAGTAAGATTATCGTAACACACGCTTTAATTACTCAATAACATGTACCTGCAGCCCCAATCACATCGCGTTGCATGATGAGGAATCTCGCATCTATCTCTTCGCTTGGTATACAAAAATTCCACTTGCATACAAAATTTAACTTCGCCTTTAACGCAATATTAATTTTAATATACACGTTATTTTTGCTGTTGGTTATGTAAATTAGTATTTACGTCCACCAATAACAGACAAATACATCGTGTTACCTCAATTTCTACCTGGTTACTAGATGTACTGTTTCTGTTTAAAATAAATAGAATATAAAGATTGTTAACGACAGTTTAAATTTTGTTTTCTGTTTACGAGTATGTTATAAATATTTTGAAAACCCTTGTATTTATAAATATGTTATAAATATTCGACAAATTTGATTTAAGCAAGCACCAACTTACAATATATCCTTATTATCGGTTTAATAATCGGGTTATGTACGGTCGATCATATTCATATTCGAACACTCTTTAAAGCAGAATAACTTTAGAAAAATTAAATCAAACTCTGTTTTGATCAAAATACAGTCTGTAAATTTACATTTAAATTAATTATATGTAAGAAATACAATTATGCTCCGCGTAACGCGATTCACAATTTTTCTACCATTTGGGGCCATGTAATAAAAAGAGTGTGTCGAGTGTACTGCGAATGATGATGAAAAGATTCTGAATACACTTTATTTTCATAGCGAAACCAAGCACTGCTTGAGTAACATAAATAGTCCATATGTTTTTTTATATAAAATTGCGGGAGATTTTACAACAAATTCAAGAAGTGCATTATTTTAACACTTGTTCAAATTGCACACCGCCTTTCGCAATACAACATTCTGCCTTTTTCTTTGTAGAAGTTTGAATTACTTACTTATTAGAGTGCCTGAATATATGATTCTACATGCCGTAGTAATTCTCTCTTTCTGTATCAAAGAGTGAAATATTATTATTTCCACTACTGTTTTCAAAACATTTTTCGTTACATTGCCGCAAATGGCACAAAAATGGAGAAAAAAAGATTGCGTTACGCTCTTCATAATGAAAAGGAGTCGAGTTTCCCTTAACAGACATCATTTTTGTCGGACACGATATGGATCGTTTGATACTAACATATTAGTGGCACTTAGTCCAACATCCTTAGCTTAAGCTAGTCATAATTGGATAAAGAAAGTTTTAGAGTTAAATTAATCAGCTTTTAAGTTCTGATTTGATTACTATGTCTATAAAACTTGACTCCCTTTGCTCGTAATTTACAGGAAAAGTTAGTGACTGTTAAACAGATGTTTTGCATAGCAAAGGACATTAGATTTTCTGCAATAGCCAATGCTGAAACTCCATGAAAGAATAGACTGTGCAGTAGATGTCTGATAGGGAACAAAAAAGATACATAAATTATTTAACAATGGAAGGAATTATAAATATGAATGAAATATTATAGTTGAAACCGTTTACGTTTTATCATTTTCTTGCTCAGAAAATTGTTTGTCTCTGGAATTTTGTTAAATACTTGCTATCTACTTTACGATAAATTTATATTAAAAGAGAATTACAGTAATCAGCTTCGTTGATAGAAATATTTTTTGCTTTTGTTAGAAATGTTTGAAAGGTAATTATAAGTGAAGTAATAAAAACTGTGAGAAAAGATAACGTAATTTTAAATTTCATGCTAATGACAATATAACGCGTAATAGTAATATTAATAGAACCTAACACACACATACACTGCGTACTATATAAAAACCCGAAAACTTACTTGAAAGCGAAAGCTACAAGTTATGCCGTGACAAAACAATACACATCAGTTACGTGTAAAACAATGTTAAAACAATTGCATGTAACAGACCAGACACCATATTTGTAAATAAAAGGGAGAAGAAAACCCACCTAATCGACGTTGTAATACCAAACGACGCAAGCATCACGCAAGAAGAACAAGAAAAAATCACAAAATGCATTCTATCCAACAAAAAAGAATAATAATAGTATTCATAGTTATATACGTCACAGATATCACAACAACAAAATTTTCCAACTACCTTAAAACCATAGATATAAATATACATATTTATTCAAACATCAAAAAGTTGCGATACTCAAAATAACAGCAATAGACAGGACAATGCGAAGACTTTAAAACCACGCAAGTGTAATAATCACAGTAGAATGCATAATTTATTTATTTCTGGGAAGTGAATATATCTCTACCATTTAAATGAATAAACAATTTTTATATTTTCATTCATTCAGAATTTTAGACCTTTTCTATTAAAAAAAAAAAAAGGAAAAAAAACGGGCAATATTTCTTATCTTTACTCCTCGTATTTTAAAAACTAATTTCCGTGACATCTGCATAGGTCTATAAATGTACAAAATCAGAAAATAATTTAAGCGCCTTACGTATAATCATTGATATTTATCGTTGAACTCGACAATAAGCAAATTTTTGCTAAAAAAATTTGCACGCCGTTCTGACCACACTATTTGGCAATCGCGTTTCCTATATATCATGCACGGATCTTCGATCCAATCTCGCATCCACTCCGACTGAACCTAAACAGCGATTTCTCAGCATTCCGACTTCCAAGAACGGATTCCTACCTCGCGTTTCATCATTTTACTGATGGAATATTTGAAGGATTTTCAATAGGATACCAGAGAGAAATGCAGCATCCTGTATGTTGTCAAGGAATACTGATATGTTTAACAGGCACGAAATAACGCGCAAATGATTCAACTGTATCATTAGCATACACCCAAACAAAAACATTCCGCAACCAATGGAACTTTAATATCATTCTCCGAGAGAAAGGTTCAACTGCTGTGACTTTTCTTGCAAATATAATAGAAATATTAACAAGTAAATTAATTTATAAAATAAACATATAAAAGGATAAAAAAGTTTGACCTTTTGATCCAGATTTTCAAGGTCTAAGTCAACCTTCACCAAACCGAGAGTGCGGAAAATCAGGCTATGGTAGTTCGGGTCGTATAAATTCTATCCCTAATCCCTGTACATATTTGAAACGGAAAAAGGCATCCGTTCCTAGGAAATATTATGTTCGGATAATAGAACATTGGACTATCTGAGTATTCGGCTGATGGGTGTTCGGATAAGGAGCACTCTACTCTACATGGTAGCGACTGTTTTGAAATTGTTCAGTAATTTTAACACACGGTTATTCCTAAAATACTTTGATACTAATTTTAGTAAATTAATTTACACTTTACCAATTAATATCGAATAACGAACGTTATACTTATTCCTTTGACACAGGTAACAACAATTTACGGTATTGAACATAGTCTAAAAGTTCTCCTTACTTCAAATAAGCTATGGCATTTCTTTTAAATGCAAGCACCTACGGATCACATTAATGATAATGGAAAGTGAGAATACAGATAAGCAATGTCTTTATGGTTATTTGATCGTATCCATCATCAATTGTTATTATCTTGATAATTAACTAATCAGGCACCTGTTTCGTCACTTTCTATCGATATTCACAAGTTCCTCCTCCATTCTTGTTTTAAATCGAAACTCTGCAATTTGAATTGTAGATCCTGTATCGATCATGTAAATCGGAATTCGCTGAATCTGAAGATGTCGATTTAAAGATTAACTTCTATTGCAGAAATTGGTTCTGTAACATAGTTAATCAGCATCGACATTAGTTAGCTGTAAGCAAGTATAATTAATATTTTGTATAGATTGTCTATGCTTTATTCGGGAGAGAAATAATCGATAGCCTGTTCATATTATACGATATTATAAATATTCGCAAAGTTATAAGTGGTATCGAGAAAGGTTGACGTGCGAGCTCCTTGTCGTTAAATTAAATGTATATTAAAACATTCTTAACTGTTAATGGGGGCCAAACCTTATGTATTTAGTCTGACAGCATTTCGTTAATTAGTATGAAGCTAAATAATAGGTATCGGAATTGAAGAAACGTAAATTTTGTTATTAACGACGCTAGATACTCTATGCGAATGAACTGGAACGTCTCAAGAATGATTAAAAATTAAAAGGTCATCGTGAGATAATCTGGCCGTTGCAAATTCTTATATTACTTTAGAGTTTTTTGTACTCCTTACTAGTCATTGTCGGACAGAATAGTTTATAAACTCTTCGATGCATATTGTATAATAAGGGTCTAACATTACGTACATACTTAAGGTTCCGGCCGAATAACTTGTAAAGATAAAAAGATACAGAATAATGTTTTGTCATTCCTCCCTCAATCTTCGAGAAAATCGAGTTCGCAAATTTATCAAATACGCTTGAACACTGATAATTCTGGCCTGGACAGGACTAAATAAGCGACAGAAGGTCGATCTACTCGTACAAATAAATTGAAGATGTAGACTAAAATTCGTTCACAAGACGCAAGATTTTATTCCTTTCACGCATTTTCTATTTATTCTCACATGTAGTTTGATCTCGTATCTGTTATTTAGTCCTATCCAGTCTGGAATTAACGTTCAAGTATACTTGATAAATCTTTAAACTCGATATTCTCGAAAACTAAGCCGAGAATGAACAAGTTTTACTTTACATTTTGCCCTGTATTACATTTTTTATATTATATTTCATATATTGATTCTATATTTTTCCACAATGTATCACATTGTAGCTGCTTTTACACGTTATTTAGCTGGATCCTGTATATCAACATGGCTTTAGAATAGGGGTTAGATGCAATTTTTGAATTTTTTGTTATTTAAATAGCTGTTACCATTACGACATTGATTTTCATTGCAATTATCATCGAGTTTACGATTAGTAATATTTATTTGAAATACTTATTTTAAACAATTCATCTTATTCATCGAATTCGGGTGGACGGATTATCTTCACTGAACAGTTAAATTTCTATCGCCTAAAATAACGCGTAACCGTATTGTTACGCGAAAGGGCGATACACCGGCGGAGCCGGAACACAGTGTTAAGTACATCCGCTTCTTGAATCGACGATTCTTCGAATTGACGGCTAGCACTGACAGATCGATAAGGGTTCGAGGAGCTGATTCAACCGGCTCCTTTTGCGATGTGATAAAAAATGCTATATCGCGGTGCCTCGGGGCTGTTATCCCCGTACTGCTGATCGGTAAACGCCTTTATGATCTTGTGAAAAATAACTCGGGCGCTTACTTTCCGCCGGAATCTTAGACCTTTCCTCTTGCCGCGGCATAACAATATGAAGTTGGAATATGTAGGAATGCAAGTCCTATGCTGTTTGAGCAAAAGGAAAGAAATGGAATGAAGAATGAAAGAATGGAATATCGAATGGCGTATCCGTGGTATCTACGGACGACAATCGATACTATTTATCCTGTATCTAACTGCGAGGTGTAAATGTATTATAAATAAAATCAGTTTCATATATATGTAGAAAATTTACATCGAGATTGGAGACTTTTGATCTTCGTGATGAGTAAAATATGCGATAAAAAATGTTTGACCCTGAATCTCGAAACTATTTAAATAACGATCACAAAATTGTGGTATTCGTACTACGTTTTAGTTTAAGTTATCCTTTATTTATTTAGCTATTATATATTTCTAATTTATACCTAAGTTGAACTAATTTTTTGTGATTTTAAAGATTGGTAGATTTTTGCATAACCCGACCCAATCGTAAATCGTTTATAACCGTTAATCATGAAAGTAATTAAGTTCTATTAGTCTCTGTTCTCTGTTAGAGTGAATCGATTCTGCCGCTTGTGTCAAAGTAAAATCGTATCGTTCCATTTCTACGACGTGAAAACAAAAATATTTTTCCGCCTTTCGCTCGTGTTCCCTATAGGCTACGCCAAGTCGATACCGAAGGAAAACAATTTGTCAATGAGACGTTTCCGTCGTGATATCGAGCTTTCCATCCAATTTATCCGACTTTTCACCGTTGCTCAGCTGCGTGATAACTTAATATTATAAGCGCCGCAGTTTTGTATTTTACTCTTAGCTAAATAACATTCGCTGCAATAGCGTGTGCTGCATATATACTTACGACATTATGAAGAAATCGACATTTCCAGCGTTTTGTAAAATACGTAGTAATTCACCTTGCAACGCTTGATAGTTTCAGTATTTCTTTAAATAATTTTTATTTATGTAGTAACTAATGGATTCTTAGAGTAAGGACAAGCGATGATGGTAGAGTTTAAAGTTTAATGTATTTTAATAAGTGATATTCAAATACAAGAGGAATATAAATAGAGCTTAGTATAGTTTAAATCAGCGATATTTAAGAACAAAAAGACCGATTATAATATCGTCGCACGTCTGTACACTCTGTATCCGCTCAACTTGCACTCTGCTTCTCGACTGACTCTCTGGCCGTTGTAGCATTCTTTTGTCTTTGCTAGGCGCACCGCACACGTGTTCCGCGGACGCTCGTAGCCAGGGTCACGTAGGTCTTTTCGGCGAAGCTATTTATTTGAAGGACCCGATAACGCATTGATGGAGCCGACAGCGCCTCGGCTCTCGCGGCATTGTCTATAGTTGGCTCGACGTTTCTTAGGCCCTTCTCCCCGATACTACATTTATATAATGGACAATTGATTTATCTTATTTACTTAACGGATATAATCCCTTCGATACATAATTTGAAATCTGTTCGCTATTATATATTGCGAAAAGTTCAATAAGTATTAAATTTGTTGTTAATTTGCTGTTATAAATAACACATATAAATTTAGGATCTAATCATATGGAATGATAATAGTTGTCATGAATAAACAAAGTAGAAATAATTTCGTCACAGGGATAAATAAAATATGCTGTAATTCGTTGAAAATAAGAATCAAAACATAACTATTATTTAGTGATGTCGATACAAAACTAGACAGGATCCCTTTTGTGAATGTGTTTGAGTGAACGATGAATTATATTTAACCGACCAACCTGTCAACTATCTTCTGGAATAATCGATTTCAGGAAATGCGATCATTACTATCCAAAATTCACAAATCCTCCCGTAGTTCCAATATACGTTGGGTTCTATCGTACTATCGTGCAATCAGTTGTAGAAGTTCAAGTTAATACCGTCGCCGAACCAATCAGCCGTCTTGGTGAAGTTCTCTGTCTTCGATGATGGAAACGATTACTGTAATTTAGCAGATCGATTATTACGGCGGGCAACGGCGACATACACGAGATTATTATTATTTAATATTATTATATTATTTGATATCTTATCTTCAATATCTTTCGGATAATTAGTACGACTTGAATTTAATACTCTGAATTTGGAACAATTATACATTATATTTTTCGTAACAAGCTTAACTTTAATTAAAGAAACTGTTGTATTTCAATGAATCATTCCCGTTGAAATGTCGTAACGTACTTATTTCGTGACGTTGTTACGTCTGTTGGTCTGCGTAACTGCTGAAAATTTGCACGTAAATCTATTTTTTCATTAGTTAAGTAGAAAAAACTACGTAGATAATTTTACAGAAATTAATAAATTCCAATTTCAGAAGGAAAAATAAAACTACATCCTTCTTTTTTCGGATCCGCCATACTTCACAGTGTTAAAGTGCATCTTTTATCAACAATTTCTTTACAACTATGTCTTACACGATAGATTTTTTCTACTTCAAATTAATTTTCTTCGTCATTTGAGAGTAATCTTGAATTTTCAAGTTCATCTAAGAACTATCTTCTAAGACTGATGCGAAACGAAAAAAAAAAAAGAAAAGAAATGATTCGATGCACAACCAATTCCAAGCTACGTAAAATAGTAGTTAATCTCAACGATTATACTCTTTCTAGGAACTGCTATCTGTTTAAGATATAAATCAATTTAAAGAACTAACTTATTTAATAAGTAATTAGAATGCATATAATATGCAACGTTCAGTTACTACTTTATCAGGGTTAATTTATTGAAATACTTGCTTCCATGTTGTTAATAAGTCTTTAGCAATCAAATTTTAATAAATTCTCTCCTAACGCAATTCAAACTTCTCCAATCTTCGATAAAGTTATTTGAGATTTAAATCGCTTATTTTCTATTTGAAATAGGAGAGACTAAACTTAGTTGGTTTTAGGTTGATGCCAAAAGCATGAATGTTAATAAAAAAAATGGAAAATGGTAAACGGTATTGTAGTCCGCTATTTATGTAATGTAAAATTTCATTTCGTCACTTGGTATTGACTCAATAATCAATTATATTTGCAAATTCAAATGTCTCGTGAATAAGTAGTCTCAAACCTATATGAAATAATTTCAAACTATGTTCATATACATGCTCCTTACATTTCCGAACATCCTAGTCAAAGACATATCAACACGACCGTCATAAATCGTTTTCTCTATTCAGACGCAAAAAGATGATAGTAACGATAATTACAGTAAGAAATATATAGAATGGTTCACATAATTGTTCCATAAATCGGTTACCTGTACAGTTACAGAAAAAATGTCAAAGAAGAAAGGTGAATGATTTGAAAAGTACTACATTTGTAAAATTAAGGTACTTTTTTAGAAGTGTAATGATGCATGCGCAATCAACAACTATATTATTTTCTGAAATAGTAATACATGCTTTTCTTGCGAAAAGTATCGAGGGTATAATGATGAAAAGGTTATTAGTTTTCGAGATATTAAAGAAAAAATATTTTTATCGAAGAAGATGCTTAAACGCTTCTCTATTACAATGTATAAACATTTCGAAAAATTATGTCCGTTCTTGTCAAAATGAACAATGAGTCAAGACGATCTCCGACCTGTTGCACCTAATGGCTTGCAGTATTATCCGTTCTTTCAGATTCTCTCCAGAATTTAGAGGATTTATCGAAATCCTATCTTTTGAATAAAGAAATACGTATTTGCTTTTTGGTAGGAGTACACGCATCAATATCGACAATTACGAAATTTTTGAGCATCGTCTTCGATAAAGATATTTGTTTCAAATGTCCCGATAACTAATCACTTTTTTACGTTTGCTTCTACGATTATTTTAAATACTTTTTACTTACGATACTTTTTACCATTATACCAATACTCTTTTACGTAGAATGGCGAGAAGAATCTATCGATGTGAAAAGGTATGCACTTACATTTCAAAAAATAATGCAGTTGTTGATAGCACATACGTCATTACACTTGTGAGGAAACATGGCTTTACGGACGTAGTACGCTTTGAACCATTCATCTTTCTCCTTTGATATTTTTCTCTAACCGCACCGGTAATGGAGTTATAATCTGAAACAATTGTGTCAACCATTCTCTATACACATGTATGTGTACGTATATACGTGCCTTAGTCAAATCTATAACAAGATATGCATTTAAAACTGCTGTGGAAAATTTTAAAGAAAAATCTCATCTATCGTTTGAGGCGATGTATAAACATTATATATCGTGCAATAAATAATATGTCTTAATAATACACTTTACGTTTTTCTTGCTAAACTAACTAAAATATTGTAGGCTTTTTCTTCTTAGTGAAAGTAAAAATACGCAATTAAAATGAAATCACTTCATAATGAAATAAGCAATATCTGCGCCATTCCATTTAGCAGGAACTGGAATTTAGTAATTGCCGTTATTCATTTGCATTTTTATCGTTACAGGTAGCTTCATCTGAAACAAAATGGAGATACAAAATAATATACTTCATGGTCCACCAATAACAGAAGTACCAAACATATCTCTGGGACAACATTTGTTCAATTGTCTACATTCTAATGCTGATCAGATTATGCAAGTAAGATAAAAATTGTTTCTACAGAACACCGTTTAATTTTACGAGTGTTTCCGTCCATGCGTGCTTTTGCAAACCCTTCAAGCGCAAATAAGCATAAGCCATTGCCGCCGTTTGTAGGAGCTTAGCTCAAGCGGCATTACGCCTTAAAAGTGCGTTCTTTAATTTTTTCATCCAACTTTGACAAAATTACAATTATAACGAATGCTATATAGTACATATTATGTCGAAGGAAAATGCAAAACGTCACACGCGTTTTTCACGAAACGCGTGTTTAGCAAATTAGTTATCATTATTTATTAACAATCGATAAACGGATAACATCCGTTTATCTTATGTTATAGATAAATCTCAATATCTATAATAGCTTCTTTGATAACCATTTAGAATAGGGGACATTCGACCGATTTTAACGAGCTTGAAAGATGTTGTCAGGGTCAGTGAATAATTTTTCTCTATACGCATAATAATACACAGATTTGCAGTTAAATCAAATTCCAGAAAGCGCCATGAATTTTCAGAATTTGCGATTTCTTCATTCGGAGGAAATGTAACAAGTTGCGTAAACATACAGTGGCTCGCATTAATATTCGGATACTCTTTACAGCGGAATAACTTTTTGAGAATGAAACTAAGCTACTTGAGTTTCTTTGAGAAGTAAGACAAATTAATTTACTCGATGACGCGTAAAAACACGTGTGAACAAATTGCAATTGGTTGGAATCGCAAAAAGTATAACGAAGGTCGCACTTTATAATTTTTTATCTGACTCTGTAATGAAAGTTTGAACAATGCGCTCTGTAGGTTTATGTCAATTACATGTATGCGTGCTAAAAATTTAATCGAGATTGGTTCGATGCGGAAGGAAAAGACAGGCATCGAAAGATGCAACAATCTTTTAGATTCATTACAGTTTTAGAAAAGTTGTGAAAAACTACAATTTTTACCGTTTTCAATAATTTGTAGCTCTGTTAGCGCTGTTAACCGTTGATGAAAAGTTGTTCCGTTTTAAAGGAAGTGCGAATATTAACGTGCGAGCAGCTGCTTATTGCAAGGAAACGATTAAGGTCATCGCGAATTCATAACTCTCGTTCGTAATTGAAAAATTGTTTATCGGCTATTGTATCGCGTAGTTTGGACTTTACGTGTTCGAAAGCCGCCTATATATAGAGATTCGTGTACAGTCGCGCAGTTACTCCAAATTACAAGTTTCAGTTGATACGAATATGAGTATACGCGAAATATCCGCTTCTCTCAGCAATCGGTAGGTATAAATTTGGTCATTAATATCATTGGTTTTAATTCTGTCATTATTCAAATGAATTCGAACAGATGCACAGAATTTATTCTTGCTCAATAGTCGAGTCATTGTGAAATCTCTACTTTCTTTATTTATAGAACTCCTATTTTTGAAAATATCGTTTTGTTTTTTTTGATAATAGCAAATAGTATTACACTTAGATTTCTAAGGAACTAAATCTAATTGACTAAAAGGACTAAAATCTAATTGAAATTAACTTGCTTATATTACTTCCTAATTTTATAGATACATTCTAGTAGGATAAAAACTGTTGTAATTATCGATTCGAATATAGTTAATGCTAAAGAAAACAAAGAATTACTTTCAACAGATAAATCAACTTTTAAAAAGCACCATGAAGAACCGGTTGATAAGTGCAACATTTGTCAGCAGTGTTCTCTTTGCGATCCTTCTCGCCCACCTGCCGGTTACTTTATCGAGTTCCGAATCGATCGAGGATCATCTGCCGATAATAGGCGCAGGGATCAAAATATTGCTAGAAAACGTTGATCGCCAGTTGAAATGTCCCGCGTTTCACATTGCTGTAGACAATAAATGCGTTCTGATGGGTTAACGTTCAGAGCATCCAAATTTATATCATGAACACGTACATTTACGTTTCTGTTTCTTCCGTTTTCGCTCTTCGACATTCGCTTTGAATCTTGATCGACATCGTTGCCGAAAGATTCAGTGACCGTCGATTACTAGCTCACTGAATCTGTGTATTCAGGATTTTGTTTACTGTCAACTTGGATTGTAAAGAATGTATTGTAATAAATAAGGCAATGAAAACGTTGAATTGATTATAATTTTGCTGCAAAATTCACTTAAATTTAGATGCTAGTGTTTAGAAGAAAAGAAATGTTTACAACTACGCACTTACCTACTAAAATTCAGTCTCCTTGTTGATTTAGAGATGATTTGACTTCAAAACGAAAGAAAGACACGTGTCTCGTTACTAGCGAAGAGTCGTAGAACATAGAATATATTAAAGGGAACAAATACTTTATAATACTAATTATGCTATTAATACCAATAACTAGAGCTCATCCATAATTCTAACGAATTATTGTTGAAAATTCTCGAGGTACATTATGTTAGGGAATATGTACGAGACACATACACGATACATCAAAAACGATTGTAATACTTGAAAATGAGAATTTAGTTCTTTTTACTATTCGGGCACCAACAAGCTTGGTTAAGGTCGTCTTGTCCATTCCGACGACCAACCGATACCTGTGAAACTTTTTCTAATTATTTTTTTGGGGTTAACCAAACTATCGTGCATGCTCACAGTTGAATGAAGAAAAATCAGAATGCGAAGCAGTCTTGGCAGTTGAAGGACCAAAGGTCGGTTTTCCAGCGCCTGCATATCAGAAGCGCGTTGATGATTTTAGTCGTGGATCGTGCTGATCTTTCTAGCGTTGGTCACGTTTTCGTGCGTATTTTCCGTTTCTCCTAGAGTTTAGTTGGAATCCGTAGATTAAATCCAGTTAACGTCAGTTGTTGAGTGCGAATGGGAGACGGAAATGATGCGAGAAATGACATGCACGATCCTTGTACGATAACGATGTATGTTTATTATTACAAGCTTATCTCTAAAGCCTGGGAGAACTATCCTCCACTCAGCAAAGTTATTACTAATATCAACAAAGATTATTTATGTGGTTAACAATGTCCCTTTACTATTCTAAAGTGGAAATAACAAATACACAGCACCTTTCGAATTTGACCTACGAAACGCATTTTTTTCATCCTTGACTAAATTCGCGATTATGTTATTTCGATCCTACCGACGATATTCGATATATTGCGAGGAGGCTCACTCAAGATATCGAACGCTAAAAAATAAAAATTGACTTTACATCGAAAGGGCTACTTTTAGAACTATGTCGATATTTATTTCTCCCGGTTGGCACTATAAGCCCTTTGAGTATCGGACAGCTTTTTACACAACCTGTATACGTCAGTTAGCTATCACACTTGAAACGATTACGGAGAAAACATAATGTTCGGAATCGCAAGCTTTGAAATAAAAAAATAAAATATGATCGCGGCAATAATACGCTAAATTGTACGTATACAGTAGAACCTCGATTAGGAGAGAAAGAGGGAATTTTTATAAAGACTAAACTGCATCCGTTTATTCGCATCTTGTCCGCGTTTGCCCAGCCACAATTTTCATTTGTCTACCCTTCAACAAATATTATCGCCAAATGTTCAATAATGTGATAATTTCGGTATAGCGTATCACATTACATATTTAGTTACAAGAAGGCCGAACAACGTCACGTTGATCAAACTAAAGGAATATAAACGGAATAATACAGAAAAACTTGGAAATTTTTGCGAACAATCGTTGCAGCATTTGATTCAGTGAACACATGATAAAAAATAATAATATTCGTTCCTTTACAACAAATGTAAAAACAGGGGCATGTAACATAAAATGCATAACACATACTGCTCGATATATGTGCTACCTTATTACTATTATCTCATAAATACGCCATCTAATTGTATTTTCAATACAATTTTTATATTTCTATAAATGTTATTGTGGTTGAATGTACTTTAACCGCCTAGGGATTTTTAATTACACATAATTTTCGGCTAACATCGTCGTGTATCGTCCACATTCCTGCTGTATTACGACAATAAACTATAAACCGTCCAAGCGTATAACCTGTAGTGCCGCTTAAAAGGTATATTTCATTTTGACTCTGAAATTTATCGGGTATATCGTTTAATTATATTCCATTCGGGTATTCGACACAACACCCTCAGCATGAGCTTCAATAAACCGTTTAGTTTTTACTGCCACCTCCTTCGAAATTAAAACTAAAGAGGAAGCAATGCCGGATATGCTCCTTTACAGCTCCATCATTTTAAATCGGAACAATCAAACAGTTTACACTGAAACAATGCGAATATTAGAACGGTTCATCGTTACAGAATGGCTGAGCTGTGAGAAACAAGAACGATTGCCGCAGAATATAAACGAGACAAAATATAAATTGATATAAGATGCAGTGAAGCAAATCAGTCGCAGGTCATTCGTTTTATCATTTCCTGACGTCCATATTAGAGATTTTATTGAAAATTAAAAAGCTGAGGTAGACTCGTGATTGTACTGATTTTGAATTAGACATTACAGTCCTTGTAATTTTCGTCAGAAAATAAGCTTTTCTTACGGATGGAATACTTGACACTACCGTTGCAACGAACAATTAACGACCTGGTACGTTCCGTTCTAGATAAGCGACCCGCATATTGCGATTACAGATGGCTGTATTAGCATGTACATTGTCAGAGTAATCAACAGTCTCAATTTAAACAAGATAGATTTTTTTATATAAACAGAGCAAGAAACGACAATACAAATGATTCATTTTGATTACTATGTTTTATATTGTAATACTTGCATGTTACTTTATCAGGTAGATATTCAAACTGGTAAACACTACACATGCAAGGATATTCTCGAAAAAAGCACAATATTATCTGTTGCTTTGAGAAATTATGGAATCAAGGTGGAAGACAGAATTTCCGTTGCAGCTGAAAACCATCCACATTACGTGGTATCGATATGTAGCACGTTATTTATCGGAGCTACATTTGCACCGTTGAATCCAGCATATACAGAAAGTAAGATATTCTCCAAGCAGCTTTTACGAATTATTTTATAATAATAAAGAAATTAATTTAATTAAAAGTACGTGCGTGTTTAATATTATAGAAGTTTAGCGAAGGCAGAACGTAAAAAATAGAAAGAAAAATTTGCTCTTCTTTTTTGGAAACTTGCATGTTTCCGATAACTCCACTGATTATGCCATATATAAGTTAATGAAATCGAGCCTTGACTTTATTATTTGCCTCGAGTTTATTATAGAATTTTACAACTACTAGAAACAGAGATCTTAAATTAGATACTTTAATTAAAGACTAAATTTATTTACATTACATTTGCAGAATTAACAATAAAAGTCTAGAAACAGTACTTACTCTAACACAAACTTTTATAATGTAGTGTAAACAATAATTGTTAATATTAAATTGTTAAATATTGTGTATATAGGTGCGGAAATTAATAATCACTTATATTCTCAATATTCGTTACTCCGCCACCTTTTAGAGATACAAACAATACTAATTTTTAATCGTATACGATTAAATTGTATTTAACTACTCCGAATATCTTCTGAGAGTAAACATTCTACGAAAAATATGTTATTTCAAAGAAAGTTGTTTCAGTCTCTCCTTGCGGAGACGGATATCGGAAAAAGCTTTTGTAAGGCTTTTCGAATATTTCTAGATCTTTTGTAAAACTGTCACCTTGTTACTCGGAGTGGTTAAGTTACGCGATGCAGCATATGCGTTATTTAATCATATCTAATGCAATTTTTTACGTAGGAGAATTTACGCACATGCTGGAAATTTATCAGCCACGGGTGTTGTTTGTATCGCGACGCACTGAAAACATTTTGGCGAAAATTGCATCTACTGTAAGCTGGAATATGAAATTAATCGAATTGGATGATGAGCCTCTTGATGGAAATATAATAACCTTAGACAAGGTTTTGGAAAAATATCAAAGTGTCACGGATCCCTATGCGTCTTCAACGGTGCAGATAGATAATAACAGGAAAAGAATGGCAGCTATTTTATGTTCTAGCGGTACAACAGGCCTTCCAAAAGGAGTAATGTTGTCTCATCGAAATTTGTTACTTTTCATCCAAAATCTAAGGTAAAGATATTAAATTAATATACACAATGTATCCGGTTGATTTCGGACCACACATATATTTCGTGATTTACTTTTTATTTATGCTAAATTTAAATATATATTATTCGTTTTATATGATTAACAAACCATTCTTTATTCAAATCAACTATATAATATTTTCTCTATTGTTGTGCTTCTTAACTCTTATCATTCTAGTTGAAATTATAAATATTCGATTCAATTGCATTTTGTTCTTAATCGAAGTGCCCCAGGAACAATGGATATTCGACGTGGAGACCGAATACTAGTTTTCTTGCCATTATTTCACGGTTATGCGTTCGGAATGATGAATACGGCAATAAGTTGCGGTGCAGTTATATACATAATGCGAAACTTCGAGTTAGAAACGTTACTCAGTTCCGTAGAAAAATACAGAATTACGCATATACCATTGGTCCCTCCAGTTTTAGTTGGTCTTGCGAAACATCCAATGGTGCCAAATTGTGATTTCAGCAGCGTGAGAGAGATCGTTTCCGGTGCGGCACCGCTTTCGCCGGATGTAAGTTTTTCGTCCAAACTTATTAAAATTGAGAAGATTATTCGCAACATGCAGAAGCCTGTGCGCCCGATATTAAAGTACAAAAGTAAATTCCTCTTTATACATCTTCCTTCTCTCGATGTGCAGAATTAACCAAAAACATTAACGATACAGATCGACATTCCTATTTATAATTGGCGAAACAATCGATGTGTTACCCCATCGCCGATTTCAATGATTTTTACATACTTTGTAGAAATTAAACATTTTTCCTCTATTCCCATTGAATTCCGTCTATGTCAGTTGTGCGTCCGTGGCAAAATATTCGTCAGTTTTGGTTACCGGTCGATCTACAGCGCGGCGATCGGGTTCAAACGACGATAAACCCAGATCAAATTCTTATCTGCATATAAATTATATATTAAAAAAATCTAAGAATTAGGGTTGCTTTCAGCAATCAACCTTGACACATACGTCGTTACGGACGCACAATTATAGGCAGAATTCGCAATATATATGTACGTTTTGTCGACAGCTTTTTGCTAACATCTCGAAAACTAAGAACGAGCGGCGGTTACACGCGTAGGAAAAAGGGGCTTGAAACGTTAATTTCCACAGCTTATTCAAAAATCGTGAGAGTCGGTCGTGAGGTGGATGAGATATCGGTTACTAATAAAATTTGAAAGGATATTGGATTCCTCACGACAATATATTAATTTAATCTAACGTGATAGTTAACGACAAATGTGTCAACAAGTTTCAATAAAAGCACCCTTCATAGAGGAAAATATATTCGATACGTATCTCTTTCAGGTAGCAAACGAAGTGAAGCAACGTACAAAGCTGAGAGCTATTCGAAATGGTTACGGTATGACGGAATTATCAATACTATCAAACATGAGTGATAGGACGAGCAATGATAACTCCATAGGTCCAATACTGCCTGGCTTTAAGTGCAAAGTGGTAAATGTAGAAACAGGCGAGACCCTGGTCGCAAGAAAAATTGGGGAAGTTTGTTTCACAGGTGATCAAGTAATGTTGGGATATTTTAAAAACCCTAGAACCACTGCAGAAACAATCGATAAGGAGAATTGGTTACACACTGGCGATCTAGGATATTTTGACGAAGAAGGATCGCTATACATTACAGGACGTATAAAAGAAGTTATTAAATATAAAGGTTTTCAAGTTTCACCATCTGAGATCGAAGCAGTAATATTGTCGCATCCAAGCGTTAAGGATGTAGCAGTCGTGGGTAAACCGGACAAACTCAGCGGAGAGATACCAATGGCTCTGGTAGTCAGACAACCTGAGAAAACTATATCGGCGAAAGAAATCGCGGATTTCGCTAATGGTAAGATTGTTTCTCTTCTTATTGTTTATGTACAGATTCGTCGTTATCATTAAGCGCACAAAGGACATCTCGTAAACAACAACCGTCAATTTTACCGGTTTTACGGTTCTACATGCAACATGCAAGAGAACCGCTTCTCGTTAAAAGAAATTTTAACGAGATAAATAGTTTTGTTAGTAGAATCTCGATAGCATTTTCAAAACGTTGTATTACGCTCCATACGTAATGATATTACTTAAAAAATATAACGATCAAAGGTCGGTCAACTAATTAACCGAAAACAATTATTCTGGACGTAATAATTTTTGTATAATGAAATTTTCAAGTTTCATAAGATATTCTCATATTTACATTAAAATTTTATCGCCATGCTTATACATGTAACAATTAAATGAATTAACTAATAAATAATACAATAAAATAAGTTAATAGATAACAATTTGCTTAAGCTAATTCTATGCGAAAAAGTAAGATAAATTTTGCAATACAATTTTTTCGTCCGAAACTGCCGTTTCGAGGGAATCAATTTTGAAATTAGTCACATACGTAAAAGACACTAAGCTTCGAATACGATTTGATAGTATTAACGTTATGTTTGCTGACGATAATTGCTAAGGGTGGTTTCTATCTAACTTGCTATTTGTAAACAGTGACAGTGACATCACCCAAATAATAGAACGCACCTTTGCAGATTGTTCTTTTCTTTTTTGTGAAACTACTACTATGAGCTTTGAATAGAATAATGTAAAACAGATAAAATACAAAGGAGAAAAATTCAGTGTACATATGTTTTATAAATATCTGACAAACTGCTGAAACTGTCAAATTAATTATGTATATATTAGTTGTAGTTTCTTTCATTTATCGATTAATTATGTATTTAAATTAATTTTTTTTTTTTGTTATGAACCTTGCAGAAAATCTGTCACCACAAAAATGGCTGAGAGGCGGTGTAAAATTTGTCGAGCATATACCCAAAACAACAACGGGAAAAATTATACGAAGAGAATTGATTAATATCACAACTAAATTGTGAATCAATTTTTCTAATTACTCGAAATATATGTACTAAATACACAACTTCTGTATGCACACACACATTCAACTAAGTGTTTTATTTAATCGCCTATTTGAATATATAAAATGTACCTGTCCAACATAATCCGTGAATAAATTGTAGACCATATATTGCTTACCAATCCGGATACATCAGACATACGTGTGCACTTTAGTAGTGTCGTTACAAGCATACGTTTGTGACGGGAGCAGCGTCCGAGCAGCGTGAGAGAAGGGTGGGGATTATTGTTTACGAGAACGAACCTGATACGAAGTCAGATAACCTCTAGGATAGATACTCATGCGGGTGAACCTGGCATTAGGTCAGGAAGCCGCAGGAGGTTAAAACTTCATGAACGGACCCGAAGCGAAGTCGGCAAACCGTCAGGAGTTTAAAGCAGAAAGAAACGAAGCTGACGCGAAATCAGAGAGCCGCAGGAGGGGTTTGGTTTCCATGGATGAACCCGATACAAAATCGGGCAGCCACTTGGTTGCAAAAATTTCTTTTGGATGCTGAGACGCGGAACGAGCATAATAGGCTTGAATGTTAGCGTTTAAATAATTCAACTCAAATTTATATAAAGCAATATATTGTAATGAAAAGGTTGTTACAGGTGTATTTGTCGCGAATAAATGAGTGTATCAATGTGTTGGCTTATAGTTTGGTTGCTCGATTTTGACGCTCTGTCAATGGGCCGGGGCTAAGACCAGTGTGGAAGCAATGCCGAACAGAATTGAAGCCGATCGCGGATTATCCCGTAAAGTTAATTATTGACTAGGAGGGAAACTTCAACCCGATCTCACTATACCGTTTCTTAACAAACGCGACCAAGTTACATAGTCACTTCTCGTGACGTTGTGTCCGAGGGTCGCGATTCCTCGGTTGCCTATACACCATGAAGGTCCGAAAATATTATGACGGCCTAGATCAGGAGTTTATTTTTTACCACATGCGTTTACATATAGAAGAAAGTGAATTCCTTGAAAATTTCTGGCGAACGGCGCTCTCCGGTCCTCATGATGGTCGACTCAATCGCAGCTGCGTCTCCTACATCGCTTTTGGTAAGGGGTATTTAAACTAAGAGACTCTTCTGTTTCCTCAGTGTTTTCCGGAGAAGTTTCAAGAACGGAGGTGGAGAAAGATATTTCTTATCTGTAACGCGCTATTCGCCACTCTTATCCTAATTTAGATATTAAAGTGTCGCTTCCAAATTACAGAAATACAAACCGAAATAAAGTGAAACATTAATATTATTGTACAGAAAAGGATAGAACATGACATGCTTTTTCATTTTGTCACTAAGCAACGAATGAAATTACTTTACTAATTCCTACTGCTAAATCAGAGACTGTTTAACCGATGAAATTGTTCTAATAGCATGTATATAGATGATATTTTGTAACGTAACTCTTGATTATTCAGACTCCTGTAGCTCATTCATGTATCATTTAACGAATCTTTGCGCTTTAAAGTGAAGTAAAAAAATAACCTGCTTCAATGATATTTCACGCGAGTTCAACTTCGCAAGAGTACTTTTGGTTTCTTTGCACTATACTTTCAACGAACAGTAACAGAACAAAGTCTTTCGATTCTTTGATGAATGAAAGGGATTGAGAACTAAAAAGAAGAAGAGGATTAACGCGATGTGAAGGCTATCATCGATAAGTAGACCGATAATTGGCCGTTCTCTTAGCAGAGCAGTCAGAACGATCGCGTTATCTTCGTTAACGAGAAAGTGCGATAGGAATTTCTAGCAGTTTTACCGGATCAACGGAATTAGTGGTATCCGGTATTGGAAAAATTTAAATTTCACGCCACCGACTCTACGGCGAGACCACCTATCTACATGGCTATGTGTGTACGTCTACACAGGGTGTTCCATAAATTTTCGTTGACCTATTTAAATAACTCAACAATTTTTACGAGTTCTCTCGCTAAACGTATGAATTTCAATGTCTTCGTTCCATTTTATCATCAACCCTATATAGCTTTGTAATGGATGCATATTTATTTTTGTATTATCACGTATTCGATTTTATAATACTACTATCCTGATTTATTTATTTGTAATTGAGATGGATACTATGTCGTGTCAAGAAATTTCGAAACTCTATTATTAATAGGAAAACAAACATATATCTAGCCGTTTCAATTTCCAATGTTAAATATATACATAGTACGAAACACGGTGCATTACTTTTGTATGCACTTTAATTACTAATTGTATGTAAGAGTATGGAAGCACGAATGAATACGAAACATTCCCGAAACAGAAAAATATGTAAAATTTCTGCACTGAATACGAACTCGTAAAATAAAGATCGCTATTACTTGTTGGTTTATAAAGCGAAAAAGTGAAATTGTTTTTTAAGAAATAAAAACGTATAATCTATATTTCTATTTTATTCATTATATTATTATATATATTTTACATTTACTGTTATCGTATAATATTTACAATTTTTTCCCATAAGTATCAAGACAACCCCGACTCGTTCTTTTCTTTTAACTCCACAATCGAAACATATGACTCGTTTGATGAAATTTTATACTTACCTCTAATACTTAACCGCGCCAAAACTTCAAATTTAGTGTAAGATTTACAAGTTGGTATAGAAGTATAGATAAGGACTATTTAATTCAATTTCCATATTATTAATGCTAAACCTAAACCAAGCCTAAAAATAACTATATAGACGTAAATTAAGTAGAAGGTACGTAGTAACAAGTAAATAGAGAAATTTCATTTAAGGTTTATTAATAAAATAATCAAATAACAAAGAAAAAAGAATTCATCATGATGTTTGGTTCAGGGTTAGATTTATTTCTAGTTTAATTTCTATTACTCGCTAATAATTTCATGCAGTTTATGCTAGATTAACGTTAGGTTTTGGTGGTTTTAAGGTAGAGTTAAAAGTACTTGGAATTATTTGCGACACTTTTTTTGCGATAGTTTACTTATTATGTGGCCCTTTTCAATATATTGAAAATATATGGGAGAAATGGGTGGGGTATTACTCCACATTGAAATAAGAATATTGTATATCCTAAAAGCTTATTAGAAGCTTGTCTAACAAACATATCGAATTCAGTATCAACTGATTCGAAATACACCTTGTACGTAAAACAGTCTGCATGTATATATCTATCACCAGTATGTACATTGTACATGTACGTGTCTATGGCTGGTGTTCCTGTTAATTTCATTGCAACGATCACCCTGACAAATCTAATTGACGTGCATCAATTATTTGCTGGACGAAGGCCGCTTAACTCCCTTTCCATTTGCCAGCTAGCATGGTTTCCGGATAATTCCATTTTTCACGATACCTTCTACCGATAGAATTTCACTATCATGGAGTTATGTCGGTCATGCTTTCTAATTCCCAAGTGGACTGATAGTTCGCACGAGGCCATCAGTAAAAACTACACTTATCGATATTAATATCTACAAATACAAATTTCTACAATGAACATATCCAATAATTACACATTTTGTAGTTTTTATTATTTTCTAGTATAATAACTCTCTTTAAAATTCAAATTTTATCTTGTATTTTATTCTTAATTTCGAATTTATCGTGGACGTAAAAATACGTAAGTTCAAAAACAGATATTGTAATAAAACCTGCAACGTTTGTCAGAAAGTATATTTAGAAGAGTAGAAAATTTGTAAAATGTATACTATTCATGATCATTGTCGATGAAAATCTTTATTTTTATATAAAAGTATCTAGAAATATAATAGTTTCTTCGATTACTTCATAAAAAATATCATGCAAAGGAAGTTATTACGATAAAGTAAGGACAATTTTCTGTCATTAATTTTTATAAATTCTTACTGTTTTAATAATTTTAATTAAGCTGTTTTAATATATTCAAAGCATGTACTAGCTTTACGAGAACAAAAATCAGTTAAGTTATCATACTTTAAAAGTCATGAAAGAGATATAGAGCAAGAATTAATTGATCCTCCTGTTCCAATTACATTTATGGTATCATATAAAAAATGTTTTGAAAAAATATGTCCTTTTTAATTATACTGACACGATGTACGTGTTTTTTAACAAAAATTTTACGTCAATTTATTGTCGAATTACGTATTCAAATTAATAACGCTACATCTAATTTGAAGCCAAATTTTATACTCTAAACACAAAAAAACTGCCTATAAAGCAATATAGCGCTACACATTTTCGAATTCTCTGGCAGCTAGAATCTATTTATATTAAAGTTTCATTAGTTTCATTTATTTAACTGACAACATTTGTCTGACATTTTTTCTTTTTTTCAATATTAGATATCGTATTACCTAAGAACATCTTTTCGAATAATAGAGCCATGAATTTACAGTAAATTGTAAACATCTTTAGTAAAGCTTCGGGAGAGAATTAAGAAAGTATTGACAAACTTTTCTCCATCTTTTCTCTGTACTAACTCCCCCTAGATTAAAAAAGTAATTAATGAGAAAATTACATTTAATGTGCAACCAATGAACTATGATAAAAGTTCTCATATCTCGGAAGATTTTTCTTTCTACAAAGGGACCATATATTTTTCATCGTTACTAATTAACTTTCTTTTACAACTAATAGGTAGGCGGAAGAATCCATCTAAAGCCGCCGTATAAATCGTACGAGTCACTTAAATTGTTGTCGAACTCTCACCATGGTACAAGTCAAATAAAAGATTCGGTATTTCTGTTGACATGATTTCACATAGAAGGACTAGAAGCCAAGCCAGTATCGGCCATGCAACGTTAATTTAACGCGTGCTATCGTAGTTTGTATAAAATACGTAATAGTAAACGCTTTAATAGAAAATGAAATTTATGTTTAAATCAGAAAGTTAGTACGGTGAAGTCCCGTTAATATCGAACCTTTCAAGTCCGTGAAATCGATATTAACGAATTCGTGACAAGTTCTAATTGAATTTTCCCGAATTCAACTCGAATTGGTAAAATAAGTAACGAGTACGAATGAGCACGAAACTAAAGCCATTGCTGGAAGCCGATGAATGATTGGTTGACAAGAAATTAAATTACACCCCGTTTATCTTTTTCTAATAAGGAGAAATGCGACATCTTTTTGAAGCGCTAAAATCTTTTTGATTAATGGATGGATTCAACCGCAGACTCCATCGGTCTACTTTATGTTAAATAATAACGGTCACAGCAGATCAGCCGAGGAATTTCATCTCGTTATTCCTAAGACTGATGAAGAGTATTTAAGTTGAAATTTATTCAACATAATCGCTAATTTTTCCATCGGTAAATGAGCTCTTCCATTTGTCATAATAACAGTATCGTGTTGTAACAAAATTCATCCTTTTTTAAAATATAAAGATTCCAATTTCCGCTAGTTGCACGACTCATCGTTTTCGAATGTTTAGATGACTCAGCTTCGAGTGACGGTGGTGATAGCTTTGTTCTCTTGCTCTTTGTCATTCGTTCTGTCTATTTTATTGGTCTCGACTGACTTGGAAAACGGCTGCTCTTCATTTGCGCGTATATGCATGAGCTATTTCGATATATTTTAAATAAGATTGTTACACGTTTCAATTTTCCCACAGTCCACCAAGTAATCGAACTCTTCTCGGGACGAGCTACCACACTATAAAATCAAAAATATGTAATGCTACTGAAAGAAAAAGAAGATGAACTAGTTACGGGAAAACAAAGTTTTTGGAAACTATTCTATTATATTGCAATTTATAGCCAACTAAGTATCGATCTACTTTTGTTCCCAAGCACTTTTTCGTTAGATCACCGGAAGTGTTTGAAAAATCGCGGTAAGTGTTACATGGGACACCCTGTATATGTATATTTGTACCTACATATTCGTATATGTGTGTGTATGTGTGCTCATGAAGCTCATCCAGGTTCTACGATAGTCGTTCAATCGTCGAAACAAAACCCGAGATGTGCCGATCGCTCTCGAAACCGTTTACTCGAGACCAGCAGAACCTATAGGTTTGGTTTCTACCAATTGGTCTTTGACTCGTGTGCATAGCGTTACGGCTATTATTAGAACAACAAGGCACGCGACCAACAGACATCTCCCTGAGAAGGAAGCAATAAATGCCAAGAGATACGTCTGAAGATTTTTCTGGCAGATACAAATCCTTCCTTGAACCGTCCTGACATTATCACAGCTGAAATTAGAAGTCAAGAATCATAATTACACGATATCTAATACTCATATTATTCACAATTATCTAACTTATGTTTCTGATCACACGTTTCTATCTTATATTATAAAATAGTACGTATTTTCTATCTATCGTTATTCAGAATTAAGAAAAAAATTTATGATGATTTATGATGACGAATGATTTAATCCGAAGCAAAATAATATCAACTGTAGCAATACTTGGAAAAAAAATTCAAGCACACCTTCTTCTTACGTATAATTCAGTATCTGGTTTCGGATATCGCTGACGCGAGTTTTACATGCGCAACGATTGCACATTGTAGGCCTCTTATTAAAATCTTTTATTAAATTAGAGCGTGTTACGTATACTACGCACTACAGAATAATACGTCGTAGGAATGCATTAAACTTCTAGACTAAGCACTCCCGCGCTGCACACAGATTGCTAAGTTGTACATGGTGAATAGCAACAGATGAAATAGAATACCACCTAGTTTCCAGCTAATACTACTTACAATTAGTCCAATTGTTCTTAATACAGCGGATTCAGTTTCACACCTTAATTTTAATTTTCTTTCCTAATCAAAATATCTATTTTCCTAATCAAAATATATATTCACAGTATTTCGTTAAACGTTGGGAAGCATCGTTACTGGAGCACAACTATCTACTTTATATACCTTCCGAGGCTGAAAACTACGGGAAACTGAAACACATCAACTGTGTTTTGTAATGCGAAGCATGCTACCCTGAATTTAAACTACGATGCGTCAATGTGCCTCTAGGATTCCTACAACGAATCCTACAACTATGTATATTTTCTATCTTTCTTAATTTGCAGATTTTTAAGATACATACATACCTTGTCTACATAAATCATACTCACCTACAAACGAGAATTGAAATGGGTTAATCAAAAATACACAACAAACATCTCTTCCCGATAAACTTTCTCTTTTATAAAGCCCCACGAGGAAAAGTGTAAAGATGTCGAGTCTGGTGATCTTGGTCAAGGAAATACTATTTCCTCTTCTTATGCGGCAATACGAAAGCTTGCATTAGGGCAATAATTTGAGCAACTATTGCAAGGTTGGCACTATCGCGTTTAGAGATAGAATAAATCACTGTATCGATGCCCAAGGTCATCCCTTCATTACGTGCGAAATACAGGAGATAAGGGACAATTTCAAGAACGTTCTGCGAATGAACTTTAACATATGTGAACAAAGTTGCTTCGAAATGGACTATATATCTGGCTAAACGGAAACATATAGTTCAATTTAAAAAGAAACGAAGATCACCTTCAGATCTCGAAACCGAAATAATTTCATGGGTGAAATAAACTAAAACGATCAAAGTAATAATAATTTCAATATTTTTAAAAATATAACGTTACTTCAAATTTATCAACTGCTTCAGAAATATCGACACATTTATGTTTCAAAAATGTTTACACGCTTGTGCAGGAAAAATAGTATTTGTTGGAGAATCGGAGATTTCATACTGATCGCAAATCTCTCTATCGGGAGGTGTATAGACAGAGAAATATGTTTAGTTCTTTCACAGGCAGTTATCGACGAACGAAACAAAGAAAGTTTTACGATGAAGTTTCATCGTATAATAATCGAAATGGATAGGAAGGATCGATTCGTTCGACGAGTTTGTACGGTTTCGAAAGTTGGTGGGTAGTAGAGTGCGCGGGCCAGATGCCGTAGCTGAAACCGGAAGAGCACAAAACGGGCAGATGCGATGCAGTTGGCCGCAATGGCGATAGAATAGTGAGGCTCTGGCATAACGCGCATAATAACGCGCGCTCCAGGCCTTCGTAAAATGAGATACGACAGTAGGCAACGAGGCGCGGGAAGGAGACGGCAGGGAACCACGTGGAAGAGTGAAACAGAGTGAACGGGACAGACAGAAATAGATAGACGCCAGGGAACACAGAGGGGCAGTGCCTATCACTCGGAGAGATCCAATACAATGCGAACTATTGTACCCACGTTCGCCATCCACTCCAATTCCTAGGCTGGAGATATGCAGCTAGCTCGATCCTGCACTTGCTGCGCACGCTGCATACATCTATCGGAACGTTACACATACCTACCAGTGTGTCTATAGTACGACTTCCGCAAGGATACGAATGAGTTCAAAGTGGAACGAATGAAGAGATTATTTGACATTGTAGCCTGGCAAATGACATGTTTTATAATTCGAATTCATCGACTGCACAGAAATAGCTTCCTTAAAGCTAACACTACCAATCTGTAGTGTACTGGTAAGTAGATGATTATACCTATAACTAGTATGATAGTACAAAAAGGAATAGGTACAGACAAAACGAATATATATATAACTATATGAGTATAACTAGGGTCATATCATATATATATATATATATATATATATATATAACATATATTATTAACATATATTATATATATATATATAACATATATATATATATATATATATATATATATAACATATATTATTAACATATATTATATATATATATATAACGAATATCATCTTATTTGCATATGTGAATTTTACGCCAATACGCCAGCTTATCTTTATGATTGTGTCAAGAGTGACACTGGCAATAGGAGCAACCTCTCCTCACAACCAGTTAACCGCGTTCGATCTGTATACACGTCAATCCAAAACTATATTTCGGCGTGTTTGATGCGAATACTTCGCATTCGCGCGAAGTAAAAAGTTAGCATTTACTATAAAAACCCAAAATTTTAGTAAAAGGTAATATAAATGACATTTACTGGTATATTGCCCTTATACTTCCAGTAAACCTATTACGTATTTTATAAAAAATAGTTTGATCATTTGATTATTATCTTTGATCTATCGGTTATGCTCCATATAATTTATTGCTTTTTATAAATGGAGTTGATTATTTTCCCTCATGCATCTCCCTATTTGTGAACTTTCCCGCGTATATCGGCTATTTTACGAATTATTTCGTCTATTTTACTTTGTTATTTCTTGGCAATTTTTGAGTTTTTAATAGCGATACCTTTTTCAACAGTGAATTGTTAATTTTTTATTGAAAAAAAGTAATTCTTCCTCGTTTTGCTTTATCTTTTTTGTAAAATTTATAATAAATTGCCCTGCGTCCGATGCGTATACTCGTCATTGCTTGATTGCAACTACGCACCCCATAAGGGATTTTTTAAGCCAAACTCCGCAGTTGACAGATTGAGGAATTTCTCCGGCAATACCGAACTTTGTCAGCATGTAATAAAAATATCATTGAATCAAACAAAAATGTTTTCATAAACAAGCGTGCAAACATCATTAAAAAGCCACTTTCGGGGTTACGAGACGTCTAGTGCATAATACTGTATAAAGATACAAAGAATCGAAAATTATTGCCAAGAGATAACAGAAACTCCGGGAATGTTTCAACGTGCGCGTGCTTCTATGAGAAAATGTGGCAAAGCGTGTGTTTAAATGAACAGAGGACATATTGCGCACATGCAGTAAAGATAGTGTCTTACTGACAAGAAACTGACCTCGTAACTCAGAAACTAATGCTTTTTAATCCATATTTATCAAGACCTTTCTCGCTTGTTTCGATGATTACTATACGTTCCCAAAGTTTCCCTCCAACTTTGATGCACATCCTGTACGCATTTAGTGGCCGTAAAATTAGTGGTTGTACGTTGTATCGATAGAAAATAAAGAAACTATTTACCGTTCGCTGACATGCTAATTCGTGTCTTTAGCATAATTTATAAAACCGCCGATATAAATATATGGAGCTATACATGTTTGTTTATGTTATGCAACGTGTACAAAGTGTTTTATTTACATTGTTTCATTCAATAGAGTTCTATTCTTAGATTAAAGATAGATTAAAAAAATTAAATATCTTTCTTACGCAATCTTTACATACGATATCAGGCGGAGGCTCCTACAAATACGCGTTTAATCGATAACAGAACCAGAAAATTCCAGAACTTTCAGAACTCTAAAATTTAATTTACAAACAAACATTTACACGTTCATATTATGTGTTGTAACGATATCTTATGTATCCTGTCCCAAACAATTACATACCTATTGCATAATATTTAGATGCAGACTACTTATTTCAGGATTTCCAAAGAATCTATAAACCCGGTAAAATTAAAGTCAAGAAGGAGTGTGCAGGAAATGTTTAAAAGTTTATTTCTGTATATTAACATTTGGTAATATTACTTGAGGATACATTTTATTTCCGTTATTTAATTAATACGAAATAAAAAGGTAATTACCTTTTAGTTACTCCTCTTACGATTTGGCTTCAAACAAAAAATGTCTATCTACTTTGTTCTAAATTGCTTATGCACGTACATATCTGTTTCAAAGATACATAGAGCATGCATGCATGCATATTATATGTTTGAATTCAATACTAAATTTTGACATTTTACAGGGACGTAAGTAGTGAAAGTAAATGAAATACATCCGGGGCGATCACGCTATCAGTTTCCAGCGTTCTTCTCGCAAACGGCAAGTATCAGGAAAAAGTGAAGAAGGAAAAGGATGAATAATTCGAAGTAAACTACATATTCACGATAATATTTTTTCCGCGAGTACAAATATACAGGGTGGTTGGTAACTGGTGGTACAAGCGGAAAGGGGGTGATTCTACGCGAAAAAAGAAGTCGAAAATATAGAATAAAAATTTTTCGTTCGAGGCTTTGTTTTCGAGAAAATCGACTTTGAATCTTCGCTCGGTACGCGTGCACTTTATCGCGTCTCGTTATAACGGATCTCACTGTAAATCGTTGTACCGATGGAAAAATTAAAAAAAATTACAAAAAACATTTTTATTCTATATTTTCGACTTCTTTTTTCACGTAGAATCACCCCCTTTCCGCTCGTACCACCAGTTACCAACCACCCTGTATAATGAATTACACGGCTACTTTTAATTCGATAAAAAGTTTTTCGTACCGAAAATAATCATCGAAAGGGACCAATTTATTCAGATACGATCGTACATTTAATTGAAAATTATGTTGTAAAAATTGTTCACCTAATTGAATTACATCCTACAAGCGTACGATCTAATATCGATATACGTAGCTCGGTATTATATAACTAAAGTTGGTGTTTCGTGTTTAACTGTAGATGCGAGTTACTTCTGCTTCATGAGCCTGAGCACGATCGGGTTCGGTGATATGGTTCCCGGTTCCTATCCCCGCCAAAGCCTTTACGAGTCGAGGAATGTAACCATTTGGTTCTGTTCTTTCTACATAATGTCTGGAATGGCGCTGACTGCGATGTGCTTCAACATCCTGCACGATGAAATCGTTCACAGGCTTAGCCATCAGTCGGAGAAACAAGAACCAGTGAAAGCCAGCCCGAGTGTGGACGAACTATCGAGCGATCCTCTCACGTTAACCTCGTGACAATTTCCGTCTGGCAACTTGTGCCACAGGAACGGCACCGATGACAACGATATATGTGGAACAGAACCGCCAACCAACTTGTTCACCCATGAGAACGAAATTAATATCCTAAAGGATTCTTTCAATCAGGTAGACGTCACTAGAGACTGCAAGCCAATTTTGAAACTCGAGGATCACGTTCCGCCGATTCCTGGTGTCTACATGTTGCCGAAGGTCGACGAAGAGGTTGAAGAAAACACCGAAATGTAAAACTTTGTCTTCTCGTAGTCGGAAAAGTATGTTGCATAGAAATAACGAAGCAAAGGACGACCTGTTTAGATAGTTTCGTTCTCGAGAACGCTCTCGTGGAACACGACGTTGTTCGAGATTGATAGGTACCCTTAATACATCGTATATATTATAAATAGAGAGGTATTAAGAAAGTAGTTTTCTGCATATGTTAAAATGCTATGACGTTATCGATATTTGGTTTTTGATCGAATTTGTACGTGATTATATCTATGAACGTACCATCCGTTGAAAATTAAAGGAGATTTTGTATGATACATGTGTTTTGAAGGCGAAAGTGACCATATAAATGATCACCTGATTGAAAAGGAACGATGAATATCGTCTATCTATCTATCTACAATAGTATCTATTTGCAGGTAATCGTTAATAGTTCACATTGGTGAATATGTTAAAAATAGCAGTTGAGATTGCAATGGAGTACTATATATTTTGCTAACACAAGATGAAAGAATAAAGAAATCGGTAACCAAAAATCTAGAAGCATGTATGAAATTTGCCGTCGTTCGATCGTTTGAATACATTTTACGAGGGTAAAGAAACGTAAAACGTTTCTAAAATAAATTTAAGTTTAAGTTAGTTTAAGTGAGCATAGGTTGCTACAAGTTATCGTTTGGTGTCGTTTGTAAGAAAGGTAATCGGAAACCTTGGAACCCCTTAAGCCACGCGAATAATCAGTAAAATTCTAGTACTAAAATAAATTTTATATCATTTCCAAACAAAATCAAAGTTTAATCAATTCTCTATCTTCATTCGCTCTTTCATTATCTGTTACATATTAAATTTAATAGAATAAGTAATTTCGTAAACATTGTGTTGAAAAGGATTACCAAATTCTGTCGGATGTCATTGCGGTTCAGACTAGTTGTTGTTTACTCGATTTATTTAAAATACAGGTTTGTGAGACTTGTCTGTATAGATATTTACTTTAGACAGATATTACGTTGTCGCTGAATACTAATGCATTTTCATTCATGACGTGATTTCCTTCCGTGTTAGCACGTGACTAAACTGTACACTGTGCACGGTATCCTAAAATTTCTTGGATTAAGTGATGGTATATTCATAGAAATGATAGTGAATTTTCTGGTTAATAACATTTATAACATTTATATACAGCAATAATATAGGTACAATATTAAACAATCTGATATTAAACTCTTCTATTGAATTTCGTTATAATTTTTTAAAATTAAAGTTTTGTGACCTGAAGTTTATATTCATAATTATGTTACATATAGTTGCATTTTTGATATTATTTGTGATTATTGATATCAGCTATCATTAAAATAGAAAGGATAAGTGCCAAAACGTTTTCTTACAAGATTGCACTTCAGAAAGTCACGCATACACACATAAATATCGGAACACTTTAGCCGATTTGTAACAGCGTAATTAGTAAAATGTATACATTAGTGTACAACTAATCGTTAAAGGCAATACTTAACATTTTTTAATAGAATGAACAAATGATAAAATTTAATTGTAATTAATTTAATTACATTTATTGTAGAACAATATTGTAGCCTTGTTTATAATTTATTGGCCAATATCAACAGATGTGATTCTAACGCCTTCTTTAATATTTTTCTGTTTTCTCCGCAGAAAACGATTTAGAGGTATAAAATTATAAACGTGCAGGCAGACAGATTCTTGAAACATTTATGGGTCTCATATTTTTTTGCCAGGTCACATAATTTTTCCAACAGAATTAACTGCAGAGAGTTACATTCTGGATTGAATTCCTTGATATCGTTTACTATAGAATATCCTTTAGCTACGATATTATACTTGTCTTTATAACGTATAAAGAATATTTGCATAGAAAATTAGTTCGAAAAGAATTCAACAAATTTGCAAATTCCGCGTTGTATTTGCATTACAAAAAGCTAATAATCATACATCTGCGATCCGTAACTAGAGAGAGTATACATATCTACGATATACAATTTATTATTGTCCAGTATTATTTATTTATTATTAGGTAATTTAAAACTAATTGTGCAACTTAAAACAAACCTCTTTCTTCGTGAATTTATTATCCACTTAAAACTTTTTCTTTGGTATTGAAGAGGTGTCAAATCGTGTATGGATTAGAAAGTAGAGGAGATGAATACGAAGTATTATAAAATGTCACCACAGGACATTATCAGGATCAGGTAAGATTTACTATTTATATCAAAAAAAGAAAAAAATAGAATTGCACAGATAACGTGGAAAAAAAGGATCAAAAGAAAAAAAGGAAAATAGAGAGGTAAAGCAGTGAGAGACAAAGAAGGACGAGTAACGGAGAAGGAATTAGTTGTTAGGAACGAGAGAAAACAAGAAAGATAATGCTGGGAAAAGAAGAGATTCGGTTTAGGATTTCCGCAATGGGGCTAGAAGATCGAAGATGAAATAAAATGGGATGCAAAGCTAGTGAGGGAAATAGATAGATGGTGGAAGATAAAGCATAACCGTTCGCGAGAGAGAAACTGGAGAAAAGGAAGGAGAGAGAAACAAGGTAGGAAGGGAACAGGCGTTTACGTGCGCCAGACATCCGATGATGCATAGTTGCTGTTGACATGCTGGAATGTCAGGCTCACATGACCTCTCGAGCACAGCCATTATCCGCAAAGCGACCCCCAATTTAGGACAATAACCGCTTCGTAGAGTCGTGTAATAATTATTGGCCGGTTTTCGAGTTCACCCTTTTACCCCCTTTAGTTATCAGTGCCAGCATTTTGTCACAATCACTGCCTAATAATTATTTGGAACAGCAATATGTATAGATAGTCATCGCAAGGAATAGCTGTGTATTTTGGGCATCACCTGTGATTTTACGTAGTAAATATCGATACTATTATACTATCATACTATCTACATCCTACTTTCGTATATCGAAAGAAGCCATTCTAAATTTAGTTGAAATAAATAATAGATTTTATTAATTCGTAAATATAAGTATCTATATTTTTTATTGCTCTGAGGAATCATGAAATATAGAGTTGTAAAAGTACAGATTACAACGAAAAAGGAAAGGAAATAATTGCATGTATGTATACATGTATTGGAAACAATATCCGAATTGATTAAGAAACTTTTGTATTTCGCGTTTCTTGCGAAGAAACTCACAATCTCAATGAACTTTGCACACTTGTTTGCCTTGTGCACTGAAATTTTACACGTGTCCTTTCGAAAACTATGATTTTCTTCGATTCTCTTGTGCAATGATTCTTTTGTGCAAGAACTGCAATTTAACATATAATTCGACATCAGCCGTTTAAAAAATTCTCTTTCGTGTCACTGACATATTTCGATGGCTCGAATCTTATGTTTGAAACTGTGACACAATTCCCGCCTTGTCTTATGCTGCGTCCCCTCGACAGAAGCGACATTTTCGTCATGAATATTTTGCCAATCAGGTGACGATCACATGTCGGTTGTACGATACTCGTACGACGGCAAAGAGATGGTTATTCGCAGATAATCGATAACTGTTTGTCTCCCGCATGATAAATAATGAAAAAATTAATGGAGTTTATCCGTCAATATTTATTTTTATATAATGATATCGATAAAACTTTTGTTCATCGTGATATGATTAACTGTATGTATGACGTGTGAAATTCATATTCAATCGCTCTCCATTGCAGATTTTTATGTATATTCAATATCTCTTTTATTTCACCAAATAATTTGGTTTTATCATCATCTTGATTTTCGTAAATATAAACAAACGTACACTCGTTTCTTCGATACCAAATTCTGATTCTGCTCTCCTATTCTCTTCGTAGAGTGTGCCGATATATTGCTAATGTTGTGTCGATGTGATATTATGAACGTCGATATGTTAGGTATGCGACAAATAGCATCGTGGATAACTGAGCTTGGTTGAACTTATGCTCTGCTGTTAAATAAGCGGCAACCTCAAGCCGTTAAATGACCGGGCAATTACGATTGGTAAATATTGCGTTTAGTGAACAGCGTCATACAAAGGATGTAATATATTTATAGCAGAAATGCAAATATAATTGACGAGAATTATAAGTATACAATGAGACAACCATAAAGAGGCAAAACAAGTTCTACAACTAAATGAATATAATTAGTTAAATTTACAAGTTTAATTTCAGCCGTTTCAATATTTTTCGTTTTAAACTTATAATTAAGCTTAACTGTCACGTAAAGCTTAGGCGACAGCAATTTCATCATTCTTATTCAAACAAAGTCATTATCCTCGATGATTCATTATCAGTCTTATCGACGTTATCAACGTTTGACAACGATTTAAAATAAACAATACCATTATCACTAACTGCTCTTTCGAAAATATGCAACTCTTTTCTATTTTACAAGTTGATAAACAAGGTACGCGTGCTCCTGTATAGGCTGTATGCAATTGCCTATAGATACTGAAATAGTATGCGTAACGTTTTCAGAAATAAAGCTACGATATATCGATATGATATATCGAATAATGATAAAGCGGAAAATCAAGCGATGAAACGAAATGGGATATTTTCTGTAAAATATAATTACTTAATTAAATTCGAAATTTGTAGGATTTCAGTGAAAAGATAACGCGAGGACAATTAACAATAAAACGTGACTCGTATGACGCAATGAAATATACGTGCATAAACTGTCTGAAAATTACATGAAGCACGAAACAGCTGGATGACAGCCGACATGAACAGTAAAGTAACAATATTGTCCTCATTTATTTGAGATTTATTATATGATGACATTAATAGAATGCACAAAAAATTAAACCATAGCGTACTTCGACAATATTAGCACCCTTTAACTGTACTCTTTAGCGACTATATCCTTCCGACATGTTATTACCTTCTTTTAGAGATTCACAATTTTTGAAAGGAGGCTCGTAAAGAATTTGTAGAAAATTTATGATAAGAAAGTATAAATTGTCATTTCAAGTAAATTTCCATGTTGGCAAGAATAGCTTTTAAGGATACAATTGTGTGATGTAGATAAGACAGAAAAGATATATGGAAACGATGTGGAGAACTGTAATAAAAAAGGAATAAGAAAATCTAATCAAACTTTAGTACTTATACAACAATGTTCCCATCCTTCCTATCTTTAACCCCTTTGCTACCGCAGTTTCAGAAAAAAATCACTGTTTTCAACTCAAGTTACGTATTTTCAACTCGATATTATTTTACATAATAGGACGTGTATTTTTACATATATAACAATATATAAAAAATATCAAGTAAATATTCCAAACGGCTTTGAGAATTCGTCGTACATGTGTACGTCATATGACACTGCTATGACACAATGTCCGACAATGCCGGACCAGTAATAATTTGTCGTTGTCTATAATATACAGAATAATATCGATATATCATCTTCAATGAAAATAAATAAGATGTGTCACACATGTGACACTGGACTATGGAAAGTAACTAATGCGTCACATACGTGTGATACGTGGTAGCGAAAGAGTTGAAAACATTTTCTTAACAATATCAAACAACAGATCTGTGGGGTTCGGGTAAAAGTCGTGTCTAAAAGAAATTTCTGACGGGAACGAAGTCTCGCCAGGATTGCAGCTAGATTCTCCAAGGTCTAAAAACGTATTGGAACTGACTGTTGGTATATAGTGTAATATTTAGCCAGCATTGTGGTTTGGTCGAAATTGATGCGGTGTCCAGTAGTTTAATGATGTTCGGCTATGACCGGCTGTACCGTATTTCAATCTGGTTCGTCTCTCATGTTCTTTAAGACGTGTGTTTACGCTCCTCCCGGTTTCTCCGATGTAGACTTTGCCACAAATACACGGTACCTTATATACCCCTGGAGTTGATAAAGGCGACAATAGAACCTTGGAGAAAATAAGGATTTGGACGATTTCACTGTCTAGTTTAAAAACTATATTCTAATATCGCTCCTTTTTAAGATTTTGATAATGCGGTCGATAGTATCTTTGATTTGTGGGAGAAAGAGCGCGATGACGATTTTTGTACGGTTTTCCTTGTTCCCGATTCTTTCGGACTTTGCATCCTGTCGGTCGATCGATTATTCTTCGTTTTCGAATTATTTTCAAATACAGCTTAAAGTTATTCGCAAAGATATCAACGAACATAAGTTTCATACAGTGATACCATTAAATCAATAATCACGAAACGAATTTATTGCAATTTGAATGTACCTTACAAGTTTAACCGAATCGATAGCAGCCAATCCTCGAGCTGAAGTACATCATTCTCGACGAACGTACAAATCGCGCGATACGACCGTTTTCCAATCAGTAAGCTCACTCATTGACGGTCTAATTAAACCTCTTCCCCATCTATCGAAATTCTCTGCATTCCAGGTGTAATCGGTTTAATCATTTACGTGCTGCAGTATACGCTGCTTAATTCTAAGCGAATCCTTGAAGCTCTATGTACCCGGTGCGTACGCTCGTTGAATATAAATCTGTTACACTTATTTATTATTTCATGAATATGCATTTCTTTTAAGACAGGCTAATGGCTTGTCACGATATAGAAAAGCACGCAACGGTAGTTATACAGGCTAAACATCGATTAAAACATCGATTGAAAAAATATTGACCACGCCACTTGAATTTAACTCCGATCTTATTATTATCCATTTTCAATTCTTTCACTAGACGCGTACTAAACATCACATTCAATGTTTTGCTTCAAATCAAATTTCAATCTCGAAGCTTGAAGATTAACAACATAAAGGACTAAATATTATATGTTTTTTTTTATATCTTCAAATTTATGATACAATGAAACATTTCAAACGTACAAAATTATTCGAAAGGAGAATAATAAAATGCGGAGATCTTCGGGCCTCAACGTCTTACATAAGGCAAGCTATACATATATTAACCAACTTTTTTACATTGTCCGATATAATTATTTCATTCGTTGTTCTGAAACATTCAGTTTATGATTAACATAAAATTGATATTATCAACAATTAGAAAGATATTATTAGTGTAAGGATTAAATATTTACATTAATATTGGCACATTCTTTGAAACAGAATAACTTGTTTCTAAACCCGTACCAAATGATTTCAGCTCTTTTGAGAAGTTAAAAAGATTAGTTTACTAAATAGATGATGCGCGAAGTAAATTTCGAGAAAATTGCAATTGGTCGGAATTGCGAAGATGATAGCAAAGATCACTTTTTACAATCTTGTTATTCGAACTTAATGAATTAGGTTTTGCACATTTATGTCAGTACGCACATGCTGAAAACTTTATGGAAATCTGTGAAAATGGTAGTTGTATGGGCTGCAAATGGGGTTAAAAACTGAAATTTTACTTCCTTCGGATATTTTTTCCCTCGCAAACACATTCACGAACGGCTAAGTCCACTCGCTTCAGATTCGCCAAAACCACTAGATTCATTCGTCCAATCATTAATTTACGATCACTCTTACAAATAGAAAATTCTGTTTAACAATGTATTGTCTGGAACTTTGAAAATTGCTTTCATGTTAATGGATCGTATTATCGGTATTTGAAGTTTGATTGTTAACATCGTCTGTGACGTATCTAAAGAAACCCTCGGAAAGAGATAACACGTTATCGACACATTGATAACCAAACAGCACATTGTTTGATTAACAGGGCGTCAGTTTGTTTGAATTCTTCCACATCCGTGTATTGCTATGGGGAATTATCTGTCAACCAACTATATTCTTCCTGAAGAAACACTTGTCACTTATGTGGAATTAACATACTTAAAAAAGAACGAAATACAGTAGTGAGTAACAAAAAAAAAAAAAATATTCGAATTACGTATAAAGTGCATAAGTTTTGTTATTGCATAGTGCATTGAAAAGTTAAAAGCATAAGTTAAAAGCAGAAGATTCATAATTTTTTCAATACTCTTTCTCGATAATATCATTTCAATATATAATAATGTTACATACATACCAAGTACTATGTATTAAAGTTACATTAATGCCCTAAACAAAATCTAAGCTTTCATTGTCATAATTATAACTAAGGAAATACATAATTTGTAAATTTAATTGTAAATACAAGATATCAATAAAGGAGAACAAAATTTCATTATTCTACAAAGTCGTAGTTCGTGACTAAAATTCTAAATTCATATTTTCAGTATTGTTAAAATACTTGACAATGTAAATCCAGGAAAACTTTGTGAAAATATTCAGCATCGTTTCACTATTGACGAAGTCGAAACCATATTGCCACAAATTCGAGTAAGTCAACTATTACTTCATATTTCGGCTAACTATAGTAGTAAATAGAAAACTGTAAATATTTGTATTTATAATATATTAGTGTTAAGTTAACATTTAGTATTTAAGATCTGACTGAAGTAATGACAGTTTATGAACACTTTTATAATAATGAATCATCTTTCACCTATCATTTTGATAAGAACAACGTATACGTGTATATAATATACACATCTTATTCGTTGATGAAATACAATATTTCATTTTGTCGCACTGAAATTAGCCAACTAGGATTAATAGAACATTAATCCGCGATAATTGTATGCAATTTTACATAACGTTTCATTGGTAGTTTGTGCATAGAACACAAATTTTCGAAATTTATTAATTGGGAACGAAATATGTTACACATAGCAAATTTCCTAATTATGTCGAAGTGAGTTGAAGTTTTACATCATTTATTTCATGACATATGAGTGACATTCTTAGAACTTGCAAGCGAATGCCGCCTGTTAGATAGTAAAATTGATATTTCCTCTTTCTGTATAGTTAATAATAATAAATAATAATACATAGTTAATAATGTAGTGCAGATAAATTATATCGTTCGATACTGTTTAATTTTCAATATTGTAATACTAATTTATTTTAGTGCAGTCCATTTCGTGATTCGATATATCGAGTATTTTCTTCACAAAAAGACAATCATTTAAGTTTGGAAGACATATTGGATTTATGTTCTGCCTTCTCTAAACATTGTCCTTCGAAAATTCGTGCTGCTTGGGCATTTTACATTTTTGGTAAGACACTATTTATAACTTAAAATTCAAATTCTTTTTAAGATAAAACGTTAATTTAACAACTTAATATACGTTTGATAGTATTTTGTATTTCTTTGTACCAGCGCTTTTTAAACTTTTCCTATTCGCAACCCCACTTTGCCAGGGAAATTAAATATTAATTGGTAATAAATCGCATGAATTTTAAACAATTCTTTGTTACATTTAGGAAGTTATTACTTATTATCGCTTGTTAAGACGAACCGAAAGCATATTGTCGTATAGGAACATTTGGTAAATTTTTTAACGATAATTGTAAATGTAGCACGTAGATGTTTCCTTGTTTGACAGGGCATCCGTATATACAACAATTTTAAGCGTAGTCAATTTGTGAGCAAAAGTATCGTTTTATTACTGCGATAGAGGATGATTAGTATGTCTTCTGTGCAGTCTTCTAGGTAGATTCACTGTGTAGAGTTTGGTAGTTAGGTCGTTAGGATGATTGTCTAATCTGGTTTTGTATTTGCCACTCGAGTGTATAATTTCCTCCGTGACTAAACTGATTCTCAGATCTTCACGGAGTTCGTCATTTCGCACATACCACGGTGCGTTTACTGTGGTCCTGAGCACAATAGATCGTAGTAAAGCTTCTAATTTAGCGATCTGCCTTTTAGCAGTCATCCCCCCTCCCCCACAGCACAATATCTTACGCTCAAATGAGTTTGACGATTGTTTTGTAGACGACAAGTTTATTATGTACACTTAATTTTGCCAGTGTGCTAATGAGTTAATATTTTAATGGTTCTTATTTAGCTTACTTTCCTGTTTGTTTGTCTGCCTGGGTGTAATCTTGCAAGCGAGATTTCAATCAAGTACAGCATAACCATACAACGTAACATGTCAATAATAATACAATATAAAAAGAGAAGAAAATAATTGAATGCACTAATAATCACATCATTGAACAAATATTGCCAAAAATAAAAAACTGGCGGACTTGTATTAGTTTAGTTCCAAAGTTTCCGGTATTTCAACACTTACAAAGACTCTCTATTTGATTAAATAAATCTCGGGCTCGTGATTCGAATCAAATATCCTTCCATTTTCACCTCGTAATCATTAGAAAATCGCCTTTGTTGCCGTCATTAGCTTCATCCAAGAAGACAGAAGAAGTGTTGGAGGATACATTGCAAGGTTAATACAACCAGTCCACCAGGTTTTTATTTTTAATAATATGTATTCAAGAATCGAGTGATATTCTATCGTGTGTACGATTACCGCGTGTGCTCAACATATACAGGTTACCTCGTGTATCATTATTACATCGAATTACTTAATGACGCCAGGTTAAGAAACTTATTTTCTTCTTTTTAGTACACTTTTGAATAGAAATTATTTTCTTTATTTTATTTTTTCACTTATATATATTTTATTATTTTCTGTGATTTGATCAATCTCTTTGCGTATGCGTTGTTTTCACGTTAGTCGAGAATCTAAGTGCATCCCTAAGTATGTAACTATTTTTGATCGAATCGTAAACAGTAGAATTCATATAAAAAGGTAAAGGTGTCGATTGCTATGGATTAAATTATGAAATATCTAACTTCCTTTCTTTGGACTTGTCTGGGGACAAAATTGATTTGAAACAGAACATATTAAAACATGAAGTTAAACAAGGGGAAGACAGAAACGACTTATAATCCTCTTCGATCGCAAATGCCTATCCGATATTATAGGCGCATCAGGAGTTCGCTCGATTTCGTTAATCGGGATCGTTTAATTTCACGGTGCACACGATATCGCGTCAATGCTCGTGAAAGCAGAGAAATAATAGGGCTGAGCGAGAGTCGAGAATAGCTGCATATGTAGCTACGTGAAAGGAATGAGAATACAGGCGGACAAGAGGAAGAACAAAGTCAGCCGAATTGGAAAAGAAGGTAGAAAGACGAATAAAGAAGCAATAAGAAAAACTAATGGGCATTTATTAAGTTTAGAGTTGAGAAACATGCAGGAGCAAATACGTAATAAAAATGTCAGTGGATAAGTAAATTAAAACATGTTTAAAATTTTAATGTTTTAAGATTTTTAAGGTTCTAAGTGTTTTGAATGTTAATACAAATAATTATTCAAATACTTAATTATTGTGTAATGAAAATCTGATTGAAAATGAATAAACGATTAATTGCATATTTATTAAGTTACTAAATGTAAAGAAACCAAAAGAATTTTATAATTGTTCATATTAGATATATACGAATAGCAACAAAATATTTATAAATTGATGTAGAATCGCTAACTTAATTAAAATTAATTGAAATATGTGCAAGGTCAAGATCAATATAAATTTATTTTCTATTGCATCATATTCTACTCATCACGAGGATCAAAAGCCTGAAACGAACCACGCATCGGAATAAAACAGAACTAAAGAGGGTGTTGTTGCGTTAATCTACATTGGATAACGCAATGACGACTCAATTTAGGTAAATTCAACGTATTTCCGTTTCATTCCGTTTCCGCGTCTTGTATAGAGAAATGTATATTAGGTTACTGAACTGTTCGAACGATACGTAGAATAGAGTCAGACAACTCTATACGAACAACGGCACCGTTAATACCTTCATTTCCAGACTTCGACGGCGACAATCAAATCTCAGTGGACGATTTGATCGAAACTGTGCACAGATTGACACGGTGCGACCAGGACGAACATGAAACCATTGATTCGGCGACAGCGGAACACGTCGCGCGAATGGCAAGTTTTGATACTATTTACTTCTATGAGTTGATTTTGCAGATAAACGAACAACGTAGCGCAACAAACGTTTCATTCAATTAACAATGATAAATATTACCGCTACGTATTATCCGTATAATCGTTACTTTTATTTCACCAATACGATGAACATATTCCGAAGAATAGAAACAGATCTTTTGTCTTAAATCTTGCAATAATAACTCTTATCTCTATAATAACAAAATTTTATTACATAGTAGTAGAGTTTCTACCTCTATTTTCACATTTTCCACCTAAAATTTAACGATTAATTAAAATTTGCAATGTAGTTATGTTAAATCAGAAATCATTTAAAGATACAAGAACTGTATTTACATAATTTGCATGCTACAATGCGGACCATAATATAGTGATAAATTTTTGGCAATTACTTGCAAAGCCGATAACCTCACTGATTCGAATAACCTTGAAATATGTTGCAAAGATCGACATTCTAAACAACTTTTCCTTATACATATATTACTGTCGTTCGGTCTTAGCTTCCTCATAGCGTCCATACTTTCTATAATTCAACCAAACTAAATTTCGATAATCATTTTCAACTCACATGAAAAATCAGTGGGTTAAGTTTGGTTTACATAACTATAACGCCAACTGTGCAATAAGCTAAGGTATGGGATAATAAGACAGATACAATTCGTATTAAGCTTTATATTATATTATTGTTATTCGAAATTGAAGATACTTCAACCACGATATTGAAAAAGAAAATTATGGGAAATGGAATCTTTTGCGAATATCTTGGAAACTAAAGTGACATGCGTAAGGAAAAGTTGTTAAAAATGTTAACCTTGATAACATATTTCAAGCTCATTCAAATCAGCGAGACGTCCGCTTTGTAAATAATTGCTAAATCTGTTTTCTTATTAGGATTTTTAAAGATTTTGAGGTAATCTGCATATAGCTACCTTCTCACTTTTTTCATAAAACGCTGTGCGTTTCTATTTTTCGTAGAATAATAAATATTTTCACAATGAACAGTACAAAAAATGTGTAGCTGCATAATAAAAAGTGTGCGAAGCGATGTGTGTTTGTATTACTAGTCAAATATTGGAATCATCCGGTCTTTGACCGCTTATTTCTACTCTTATTTTCGAATTGATTATAACATACGTTGCAATAGTTTGTTGCTCTACATTTCCTAGTCTAATCGATTCATTTATATCTACAATTAGTTACACGTAGCTACGGTGGAGTTCCGTTTATACAAACTCCATTTATATAAACGAAATTTTAGTTCGATTATTATTATTATTACATATTATTTAATTCCGTCGAAATAGAAAAATGTAAATTGTACAGCGTAAATACGAGAGGAGTTGCTTTTAAACCGTCCCAACATAACATATTATAAAACCGCTTCTCTGCTCCACTCGTTACGATAACGCAGAAACGTTATTAATTAGGTCAGCTGTCGTCAGTAGTAATCGATCACCAAAGCCAGTTGATTTACGAAGAACTCCATTATGCTCGTCCACATGCTTCTGTCAGCAACGAGAAAATTCAATATATGGTAACTGGGCAAGAATTCCGTGTTTTCATGAAATACGTATAATACATCAAAATGAATCGATTATCTCAGCATGTTTTTATTTATTCTACTTTGCATCTGTAACCGACTCAATTTTGCATGCAACCGATGATACTGAGTTTTCGAGTAAATGAATATCCAGCAAAATTGTGTACCATGTTAAAAAGTTAATATTACAATTACAAGAGTAGGTATCGTATAAGGATTCAACGATCGTTTCGACTCCAACGTAGTGGGTTTTTCCTGGAATTTCCTTTTTGCAGGAATAGGAGGTTTAATAGTAATAGTTAACGTAACATAACGCGTCTCGATCCTTACACATATCTATAATATAATGGTGAAGGGGAGAGAGCGCGTATGATGATAAAGAACTTTGTTGGAATAAAAACTTTTTATGGAATGAACACTATAGAGCTGGGGGGGGGGGGCCCCCCCCCC